>NC_092814.1:147626840-147879340 GCF_023375885.2 Dermacentor andersoni
TTTTCCTTTAAAACTCTCTTCGTAGAGATTTCCAAGTCGTTTGACGTGCGCACATTTTGTTGAGCAGCCATTCCTCGTTTCTTCCACGACGCTTCGGTAGTGCGGAGGCAGCGTGTACAGGCGTGCTGCTATACACCGAGCATCGGCGCAGAAGAACTCGCTGCTGCCAGGCTGCGGCGGTTTGCTGGGGCATGTGGCTGCTGCAGTATTCAAGGCGCCCGTGCCCTGCCATCCGCGCCGTTTGCCAAGGGTACGCGCACGCCGTCACCGTGGAGCGCCATGTTCCTCATGCCGCGTCGATATTCAGCGAAGTGGTGCGAACGACAGCCGAAGGTAGGGGTGACAAAGAGGAAATGAAAACACGAAGAGAATTATCGACGGCTCGGGTGTACGACGCTGCTCGAGCTGCGAAGAGTGCGCAGAGGAGCGGGGAGCTGATGCGGGGCCGTTGGCGGCGGCAGCAGCAGGAGCTTACGCCCTGTTGTGGAGATCCAGTATAGTCAACGTTGCGCGCCGTGCGTGGTCCGCAGTGTCAGCTGTGGTTACTCTATTAAGTGCCTGCCGAAGGGAGTTCACGCTCGCCTGAGAACCGGCGGACAGCTACACTGATTTTAGGCCTCGGTTTACTTCGACCCATTAATGTGTCGCGAGAGCGTCCTTCTGCTAGGTTAATATACTTATGTCCCCAAAGGTTTCGAGCGGTGGGCTTCAGACACGTCAGCTTGGGCGTGGGGGGAAAGTGTTTGGGGATGAAGAAAAGGAGCGTGCAAACACGGTTGGGAGCCGTCTATATAGATGATTATATCTTCGGGTGAGCCAAGCGTACCGGGCATTAAATACTGTGCGATAATCAGCGATAAAACTTTTAATCAAGAACATTTCGTGAAGTAACTTTTTAATGATTAAGTTGAGCGCACATTTCCAAGTTCCGGAGATGAGTCCGGTCAGGCGCCGAGGTATGCCTATACTAAGTAAGACAGGTAGCTTTGTGCCGCATTGCCTAAGGATTGCTATGTTGGGAAATAAGTATAACTATATGGTCATCAATCAGTTAAATGAGAAATCTGCGGAATACAACCAACCTCTATATATGGCTTCAATAAATTATGAAAGGACATTTTATTTAGTAGGATGCCAGCATTGATGGAGGCTTTGCGTAATCAAGCAGTACATGAACCATACGTGAATATTTTGGGAAATATCCACAGACTACACACTGCTACATTAATTCTCCACAAGAAAAGTGGAATACCTATCAAGAAAGGGATCAGGCAAGGAGACACAATCGCTCCAATGTTTTTCACTGCATGCTTAGAAGTATTCAAGCTATTAGACTGAGAAAGCTTAGGAGTGAGGATCAGTGGCGAATATCTCAGCAGCCTTCGGTTTGCAGATGACATTGCCCTGTTCAGCAACACTTGGGACGAATTGCGATAGATGATTGAGAATCTCAACCGAGAAAGTGTAAGAGTTGGGTTGAAGATTAATATGCAGAAGACAAAAGCTAATCTCGAATAGTGAGGCAAGAGAACAAGAATTCATGATCGGCAGTCAGCCTCTAGAATCTGCAGGAATATGTTTATCTAGGCTCATTACTCACAGGGGACCCTGATCATGAGAACGAAATGTACAGCAGAATAAAAAGGGGTTGCCGCATGCAGCAGGTATTACTAACTCATCACCGGGAGCTTACCGCTATCCTTGAAAAGAAGTGTGCTATCATTGCATTCTACCGGTACTAACATACGGGGTAGAAACTTTGAGGTTAACAAAGAAGCTTGAGAAGAAGTTGAGGACAGCGCAACGAGCGATGGAACGAAAAATGTGAGGGGCAACGCTAAGAGACAGCAATAGGGCGATGGGGATTAAGGGAGAAAACGCCGGGGGTGGCTGATATTCTAGTTGATATTAAGGGTGTTACGTTTCGCCTACGACGCGCGGTATAGCCAGCGCGGATGCAACGGACGCCGGGGCTTCGTTCAAAGCGGCGGACATTTTGGCCCGTTCGGAGCTGCCGCAAAGCCTCCCCGCCAAGCGCGTCCAGGCGTGTTTCAGTGCCACGTGTCTTCGTGTGTGTGCGTGTGTGTGTGTGCCCACGCTTGTCAAAGCGCGGCAGCCGGGGAGAGGAGCTCCCCAAGTGTGAAGCGAGGAGGTCTGACCGGCGCCCGGCCGGCGGATGCGTCACTACACTCGTCCCAACGTGTCTCTCAGCCTGTCCGTGCCGCGCGTCACGTGGGCCTCTATCAGGCGTTCCCTCTTGCCCTCGACTCCGAGACTATAAAAGCAGCTGCCCCCGGACGCCGAGAGAGGCTCCGATTTCTTCCGTTGAGTTACGTGCTCTCCCGTCTCTCCACTTCGGTCGACCTGACCGCCCGCTCTTTTGCGATGTTAAAATAAACAAGTTGTTCTGTTACCAGTCGACTCGTGCTTTGCCGGGACCTTCGGATGCTTCCAGTTGTGCCCCAGGCCGCCAGGCCAACGCTACCCTTGGGGCTTGCGACCCATTTGCAACAACGGGCGTCAGCACTGAGGTTCCAACAAGGGGAGGAAATGGAGCTGGGTAGGCCATGTAATGCGTCGGGCAGATAGCCGTTGGATCATTATAGTTGCAGAATGGGTGCCAAGGGAAAGGAAGCGCAGTCGAGAACGGCAGAGAATAAGGTGGGTGATGAAATTAGGAAATTTCGCAGGCGCATGTTGAAATCGGCTAGCGCAAGACAGCGGTAAGGGAGATCGCTGGGACCGACCTAAATCATGCAGTAGACGTAAATATAGGCTGACGATGATAATGAAGTATAACCCCAATGCATACCTACTAAGTGTGGTCCTTCTTCATACAACGACAATCTGCAATTTCTGAGTGTCAATGGGTGCGATAATATAATTAAACCTTATCTGGTGAAATAAAGCACGCATTTACGATTGTCGCACACCTTTTGGTATCCGCGTTAATCCAGCAGAACTTTTGATTTGTGTTAGAATCTCATATATCTAATGGAAAAAGTCGTCGCCGAAGAAACAACGAATATTGGGGAACTTCTTTTCGTGAGCAGTGTAATACGTTTACGGAAGCCTTAGGCGTTATTAGCCAATAATCACCGCATATATATATTTTTATAGTGAATACGTAATATTTCTATGCTATACACGTCAGGCCACATGATTTAGGATACTTATCCAGACTAACTCCTAAGCGTCAATGAAAGGCTTGTCCACGCCGCTCAACCCGCTTAGTCAGTCCGTCCAAGGTCATTAGAGTGTAATATGCCTAAAGGTTGTGTGACTACGATTTTCGCTCTTTTAATAGCTTATTGATGAACTTCTCGTTTTAGGGGTATGGGGGGAGGAGTATTTCTTACCTCCCGGATTGGCGTTCGGTGTACATGTTTGACTGGAGCACCATGTAAGACGTGCACAAATCTTGGGGAATTTTTTTCCCCGCGAGTGTCTGCCGAGACGTAAATGCACGAACGATCCTCTACAAACGGTAGTATTCTGCCTGAAATAATTAGAAATAATATACAAGTATCCTTCGCATTGATCCAGCAAAACCCGTGGCTGTACAATCGGTGCTTGACGCAGATGAATCAGGATACTTGGGTCCGAAATGCGTCTACGTGGAAGCGTTAAAGTGGCGCAGATGCGTGCATGCTGTGGCGCTCTATACCGACCGACGAGACCCGGCCAAAACTAAATCAAGACGGGTGGGTGATAATCGTGCGTCTAGCGCGAAGGCGGCGGTTTTTGCGAGAGTGTGAGGGAAATCTGCGGTTCTGGGTCGGCTCGTTGGCGATCTTGCTCGTGAAAGTCTTCGCGTATGGCTTCGTGGATAGCAACGGGCTCGGGGGTATCGCCCTCCGCCCCCTGCTTCTGCCGCCGTTATGGTCTTGCACTATGCAGCGGTGGCCACATCTTCGCACTCGAACGACGAACGGGAAGATGGAGGAATAACCAACGCGCTTTTGGCAGGCGGATAGGAGACTTCGCCGACGAAAGAAATATGGGCCGCGGTGCGTCCAACCTTGTTCGGTCGATGCATTGCGCGCTTCACTGCTGTTCTTATTGAGGAGATACATGCAGGCGAGTGCTTTATCATAGTTTGACACAAATTGAAAGAAAAAGAAATATACGCTTCCTTCGCAGTGCAAAGCACATTCAAGCAGTACCACCATTCATTTCTCTGAATCTGTTTCTTTTAACAATGCCACCCCTCCTCCTCCTTCTCCTCCTCCTCCCATAAGACAACTATTTGAATGATCGGTAGTGGTCGAACGAGGGACGTCTCTGAAGCCAATGTTTCGACACGGGGACTTGTGTTCGTCAGGACGAGTCCTCTTGTTCAAACGTTGGCTCCGAAGGGCTTTTTTTTTTTTTTTTTTCGCCACCGTTGGTCATTCATGTCTCCATCTTCCTGCTAAGCTCTGTCCTGCTTGGATGTTACATTGGGAGCAAAACTGGGCGTGCAAATGATTTCTGACTCCGCATTTGTATTCGAACGCTTCCCTAATTAGTGGTTGTGCGATGCGAAGTAGGCGAGGGGTTGCGCGATTTCCTTCTCTGTTGTCACGGGTTGTTCGAACTAATGCACACGCTAACGGCTGCATTTCTCGCTTCATTTCTTTACCGAACGCCACACACTCACTTACAGTGCCGTGCGGCCAGGCAAATGCCAAACATTGCGGATGCTGTGTAGAAGGTTCGAGTCGCAATTGGGAAGACCGTGTACTGTTCGGCGACCGTACGTAGAGTTCCACCGTATGACGTACCATGGCTGGAGGTGGAAGTTGTCGCGATGCCGCCAGATTCCACTGTGGGCCCTCACTTGCTCCCATCCTTTCGCCCTGTTGCGGCTTGGCTCGTTTCAGTTTGAGTTTGTTCATTCATAAAACAAATACACCTAGTATACAGACGAGGAAGCGAGAGGAATCATGGCAACCAAGGGGCTCTTATTTTTATTTTTATTTAAAATTTTTGGTTACGACCACATGAATGCAATGAAATCGGGGAAAGCAGAGGGGAAATGAACTGTTCTTGAAGCTATAAGGTGTTGAAAAGGGAAACAAAAGCAGTGGAAAAAGACAACTCGCTGAAGGGAAGGGGGGGAGGGGTTTGTGTATACGTGCTACAGTGTTCATTTTTTCTTTGCATAAAATTTTTCAATATTGCCTGCGACAAATACCGAAATTCTAGCCCTTGATCTAAATTACTCGATGAGGCGGCCATTGCTTCTACGTGAAATCCGAAATTCTTAATGAAATAATTCGCATAATTGCGCTAATTAACTTTTAATTAATCATTTTATGGCACATATTTTAATCTTCGAATTGGACCTATTAAGTTCGCAAGGAGGATCCACTTTGGAACGAATTTTCTAAACTGCACCAGTTTCGAGATATTAATTTTCAAGTTTCTCGACGAAATGCATTGGTGTTCCAGTTGTGTGCTTGTGCTTCGATGTGCTTCGTTGCATAAAACAGCGTTTTCGTTATTAATGTAACTGGGACGCCGGTGCTTTCGTCGGACACTAGCAGTTACGTATACAATATGGTGTGCCTCTGCAGCTTTGAGGGCTCTCATTAATATCTGCTTCACAAGATGTCGCTACCAGTTGCTGCCTTACGACTCTCCCGGTAAACCGCAAACAGTAAGAAATTTGGGGGTAAAGCTGAAACGCTCGAATTTACTCACCCCTGGTACTCCTTCAAGTCATGTCAGGGGTGAGTCCCCTTGGGTAATGTATAGCCGCCGCTGAAATCGTATATGCGTCATTTTGAGAATGATGTGTGTGCGTGTGCGTGCGTGCGTGCGTGCGTGCGTGCGTGCGTGCGTGCGTGCGTGCGTGCGTGCGTGCGTGCGTGCGTGCGTGCGTGCGTGCGTGCGTGCGTGCGTGCGTGCGTGCGTGCGTGCGTGTGTGTGTGTGTGTGTGTGTGTGTGTGTGTGTGTGTGTGTGTGTGTGTGTGTGTGTGTGTGCGCACGCGCGTGCGCGTGTGTGCGCGTGCGTGCGTGCGTGCGCCTGTGCGCCTGTGCTGGAGGGGGGGGGGGGGCAACAGCATCTGCTGGCGCCGTTTGGGCAGTTCCGGTGCGCGTCCCCTCTCCCGCGCCGTTCTATTGTCTGGGCGGTCGTGCTTTGCCGATACTCCCCGGCCGTTCAGAACAGCTGCCGTCTTTGCCAGCGCCACGCGTACTCGGGCTTCTCTATTTTTACCTGAATGTTTCTTCGGCGCACGTCCTGCTGGAGAACGAACCATTGAGATCGTCTTAGCCTAGTGCCCGGGTAGCGACGGTCGCTCTGAGTGTCGTGCCTTTATGAAACGACGAGGAGCGTTTGTTCTTTGCCGCGGCGCGAGCGTCGGGCGCTGGTTCCCTCCCTTTCGTCGAGTGCGGTCGACTCTTTAAGCTCTGCTGCACGTTTTTTTTTTCGTTTTTTTTTAATTTTTTTTGTTTTACAAGCGCGGAGGCAGCAATCCCCTCAGGGAGCTGTGCGTCTGTGTGCGCGAGGTCTTTAGGCTACCGTCTTCAATTTATCACTATTTTGCGTCCCGCTTTGTATTTTTTTCCTCCCGTTGTTTATATGGTGGGTCGCTTGTAGGTGAAGACATCGTTCATTGTTTTTTTTTCTTTCTTAATTCGTCTAATTTGTTTCGAATGGGAAAAATGGTGCGTAGCACTTCGTTTACCAGGGAGACTCAATTCACGTTCGCGTGAGAAGTATCGCTTTATGGACGACGACGTTTCAAAATGAGCCAGAGCCTTGGCGACGGTGCTCATGCAGAAAAGGATAGGGGGTGGGGGGGAGTGCGAATGCTGAGAAACAACGTGATGAAGGAAAGCCGCTCCAAATCTAATACCTCTGGGCAGAAAACGGTGCGTTTTTTTTTTCTTTCTTTTCAGTTTCCCGCGTCCGTTCAAACATCGTTGATGGCTTTCTCATTCGACAAGCTCGGTTCAGCTTTGTTCTCTGTCGCGCCGCGTGTTTTTTCAAGTCCGGCCCCTCTGTGTCTCTGGAAATTCACTTATATTTTCCACAGTTCGCGCTTGGCGCCTGTCAAAACGCAGCCGTAAGTTGTACGGTTTTCCATTTCCCTCTAATACATGGCCTAGCAGATGAGCTCCGTGTCTCCTGCATAATGAGTCGACGTTTTTCGCACATAGTATCGTTTAGTATCCTTTCGTCGATATTTTTTTCTGTTTCTTATTCAGCTCTCCCTAGCTTCCGGCGCTGCTCCTTCAGTTCGGAAATTTTACTTCGTAATCGCATTCCAACGGTTACAATGCCTCCAAGATTTACATAAAAAAATGTTTCCTGGTCAGCTCCTGCGGATATATTGAAGTTCATTTATTGCATACAGTAGAGAGTATACAACTTGAAGAAATGCATTTGGATCCCTAGCTCGAGACTAGCTGCGATCCATGATAAAACTATGTAGAGGAAGCAAAACAATACAGTAGCACAAGCACACGTATACTAAACAAGAATAAGCACGTTACATCAAAGGAAGGAATACAATACAAAGAACCGTCAAGATGCAAACGGCATAACTACAAGTAAAGGAAAATGCACCAGAAAAGCACGTGATGAATGTAATAAACGTAGGAGAAAGTCAAGAAAATGCAGTTTTAATGACATCTGAAAATTACCTGCACGTTTAACTTTAGTGAGAACGTTCGCTCGACTACTCCAACACTCTAAATTATGTGCTCATATCGTGGCCACCTCTGCATGGACACCGAGAACTACGGAAGGAGAAAGGAAACACCGCGCCGACATGGCCGAAAATGCGCTTTCTCTACGAGCAAAGACAATAAAATGTTACGTTGAAGCTATCTTATCACTTACTGATAAACCGGGGGAACGAAATAGGCTCATTGTTTCAACGAAGCTGTCTACAAGTTCTTAAAAGTAGGGAATTCGAAGGAAGAGAATTCTTTGCTGTCTGATCGTACGTTAATAATCGTCAATAATGTCATTGGATAAACCTTTAATGTATAACTTTAGTGGGCATGTGCAGGCTTGAAGTACGTAAAACATAATTATTCGCTGGACACCTCTTTCTTTCGCAGTGCGGAAACAAGTTAAGCGGAGCAGCAATGTATTTCGACGCACATGTTGAGTGTCCATATTTTTTCCCTAAACTAGTGCTATATATATATAATATACATATTACACACACACGCACACACACACACACAGCCTCTAGTAGATGGTTAGGCTTTGCCTACGGGTTGACTCCAATTCTGCAATTAACGACATGTCGCATAAGTAAAAGTTAATGTTGGTTTATTAATGATAGTAGGTAGGGATCACCGCATACATTCTGTTGTTTACTGCTACGAAACCGTGTTGGCAAAAATTACCACTTTATTTTAGGTTCCTTATTTTTTAACGAAGCGAGCCGTGGCGTGTACGCCCAGTATGCGCTTGCTACGCCTGTGGCATCTATCCCCCATCACTTATGACGTTCACTGCTGTCCTGTATTGACGTTTGACGACCACTGAGAATTTTGCAAAAACCAGACATCTCAAAAGTGCATTCGCGAAGGACCTGCGCTCTTCGTAGAACTTGGCACGTTCATGTTGTGTCGTGAAACGATGCGACGTGTGTATAGACGGTATTGCTGGGCTAAGAAGCAGGTTGGGTTAGCATCGGTACTTGCCGCACTAAAAGTTACAATGGCTCTATGTTGGGAGGGACGAAGCCCTGCCAAACTATTGAGGAGGCTGGCTCGACATGGATCGTCAAAACCTGCGCGAACTTCTTTGCGACGCGAGGCCGTTCGGGGTGGACCCATTTGAGCATTGGTCGGATATTCTTTCGCGAACGCTTTGGCGGCCTTCCTTCGCGCCATCGTTGCGTAGCAGAGCATTGCCAACTGGGAACGGTCCCCTGCAGTCCCCTCAAGCATTCTTCGCCCCGGCGCACTTGTGCGTGCGGGGGAGCTAGTTGCCTACATCGCGGAGCGACGGTCGCGCATTAACACGAACGTCTTAATTCGCGTGCTGCAGCCTCTGTATAGTAGGTGACGTGTGCATCGGATGTTTCTGTAAGTTTTGAATACGTTTGGCCGCATGCCGCTATAGACCCTTGAAAAAGCAATGTTGTCCGCTATTAGCTATGGCGTCGTTATAAAACTCTTCTGCACACGTCTTGAATTGTTTTATCACTGATTGAAAATCGGTGTTTCTGCGGGGTAAGAAGAGACGACTATGGGGGCGCAGAGTTCGTGAGCGACGAAATTTTCCCGACTTACGTGGCGCTTCTCTTTTTGTGTGCGTACGTGTTTGTGCGCGCTCTCCGAGGTTCTCGTGCCTCTCGCATGTGCTGCAGCGCCCGCAGGCCCCGAGCTGCTTAGTAAGCGCGTAGCCGCTGCGATGGTCCCGCTGGTTGTGTGCGCGGCGTCACGCCGGCCCGTGATTGGCATTCTACGAGCACGTACACTTGATTGGCTCTGCTCTGAGCAAGTATGTGGGCAGCGCCCCGCCGCACTAGACGTTTGTTGTTGAGGGCCCGCTGTGCGGTCTCCTTGTTCGGACGACAGTAGAGTCACGTGCCAGAAGTTACCTTCCGTTTGTCCGCACCTTATAACGACTCCTGCGGCTCTTCCGTTTTCTCCTTGCCGACTGGATATATAGCGGACCCGCCCCTTCCTCCTCCCCACGTCCGTTCGTGTGATTTCCGCTCGGCATTATACTGGCCACGATTGTCGCTTTTGGCTGTTAGCACGAAGACTTGTCCGTGGAGGACGACGCTTCTTTGGATCGTCGTGTGGAAACAATAGTTTTCGAGTTCGGAGGAGCTGTTCCACCGCGGCTGCCTTGGGGCTTGCGGCGTCGACACTTGTCGACACCGGCGGGATATTGTGTGCGCACGTCCACATCAGGTTGCGAGAGCACGCTCCGGCCGGTCTATGGTTTCCGGAACCGGCGGGCATGTTGGCCGGCTTGATGGCTGCCGGCGCCGGGCGCTCAGCACGGGTCCGCGACTCGCAGGCGCCTGCAGTTTCGGTCAGCCGCAATACAGCGCTTTCTGTATCATAGTGACAATTTACTCTGCACCGTTTTCATGCTGTCAGCTGCCGAGTTCACGCTGATATAAAGCATTGAGACAGCCCGTGTCCACATGCAAATCGGATGTGTGAAAGGAGGGTTTCCTGTTTATTTTTCTTTTTAAACCATCTTGCGCGAGGCAGTCTTTCGCGAGCAGCCATTTCGCGCTAGCCGTCGTCCTTTGTGCCCGTCTTTGACGCCTTAGCTGTAGGCTGGGTAGACTGTTTTAATCCTCATGTATAAGGATGAATGAACCTGATTCTTTTCATTTCTATGCTTTGTTTTTACTAAAGTCAGTCCCTTGTCCCCCCGCCCTTTATATTTTTCGTCTTGTATTTCCTGCCTTTTCATCTAAATATATGTGCTTCGCCTCCTTTGTAGACGCTGGTTAATCCCATTGATATTAAACTGACCGAAGCTTTATGCACGCGCGAAAGATTGGCGCGTGCACTTTAACTTTTTTGCTTACACAGCGCAGTAAGCAATGAAATACTAGACCGGACGCTGTAGCCCATATGGCTGTGGCGTTGCCCTGCTAAGCTGCAGCACGCGTGTTCAATCCCGGCCGCGGCGGCCGCATATATCGATGTGGGCGATATGCAAGAACGTTCGTGTACTTTGATTTAGGTGCACGTCGAAGTGCCCCAGGTTAACAAAATAATCCGGAAGCCCCTACTACTGCGTGCGGCGCCTCGTAATCAGATGGTGGTTTTAGCACGTAAAAATCAAGAATTCAGTTCCATGAAGCACTAGGGGATATAACGCTGTGCTGGTCATCGTGATTCAGACGAGTCGGAAGAACGGACTTTGAATTGGCAGCAGGCGACGCGCTCCGATTGCCCAGTTTTGCACACAGAATGCTTCACTAGCGATGGTGGCGCTGTTCAGAACACGTGGTGCTTCGAGGAAATTCGCTGCTCGCTAGCGCTAACGCCTGCGAGCGGTATGCATAGGCCGCGCGCGTAAGTAAGCTAGCGCGCCAAAGGAGTGAAGTTGGGCTTACTTGTGCTACCTCTCGAAGCGCGCTCAATTGGTCTCGGTTTCTTTGTTCTCTCGGCCCAGTCAGTGTATCTCAAAATGCTGTGCGTTCATATAGGGCTGGCCGGACTTGCAAATGCGGCGCGTCATTTGCAAGTCTAGCTAGTAGGTGACGATTCACGACTCGGAGGGTGTTCTTTCTTTCCGGACCGGGTTCTCGGGCGTGGCCGATGGCGCCACCCATCCCAGGCGTGTGTATGTGCACATGTGTCGAGCCGCAAAGGCGAGCGCGCGGCCAAGGTGTTCGATACGCATAACGTCGGCGCTAATGCGTGCCGCACGGCGCCATGACTGCGAGCTTTTGCCACCATTCCTCTGCTCGAAGCTTCGATCTGCAATCATGTGCGTGCGCGCCGTATACGCAGTGGCCATTGCGCCATCTCCCTCGTTCGGCTCATTTCCGGATTGATGGTTTTTTTTTTCGACAGTGCCCTGTGTCCAAGACGCGGCCTTTGTGGGTTTTCGCAGCTGCTCTGCTTCCTTTGACTCGCGCTCGGCGCTGAGAACCGGCAGCGTACACCTGCTTTGCGCGTCACTCGTTCGCCAATGCAACGCAGCCTGCACCGAGTCCTGCCTGGAGGACGGCTGACAATTCTGCAAGTTCATATTTTGTGTGTGTGCCTGTAGTTCAATGTGCACATTTTTTTGTTATTGTTTATTCAGCTGCACGTAGGCTCCCTCTTCGGTGAGCTTTGTCTATCTGTATGTGTGGGGCAGTGGGCGCGCGCATACAGTTAGTTAAAACACACTCAGACGCTGAACCCTGCTCCCTTAAAGGTTGCAGAAAATAGCGCCTTTTTCCGCTTCACAATCCCCCTCTCGAAAAAACGACACAAACACCTACAACGATGTGCACTGCGATCAGTGTTTTTATATGTGTTTCCAAGAAATCTTGACTTTCTCGGAGGACATGCCTGACCTAATTTTTTTCTTAGTACACGGTGCACCAAAAGCAAGCGGAATATACCCCTGTTAATAAAGAGTCCTGTAGCAAAGCCTCGGCAAATTTGATAGGTGTGTCATGTTCACGTGGATGCGCATCAGAGTCACAAGCGCGTATGATGACATGGCACCTTCTAATTCCTGACTGTGCGAGTGAGTAAAACTTTATTGCGCAGGATGGCTCTATGGCCTAGGGAGGTGGGGTTAGGGTATGATCCTGACTGTACGTGTGTGTCCGCGTGTGCGTGCGTGTATTTGCAATATTGCGTATAAAACATTTGGCGGCTAGGTGAGTCTCCGTTAGGCAGCTGGTTTGGCTATGGGATAATCGACGGTTAACTAACTCGTCGACCTAGCGCTGCTCAGAAAATAAAACTACCGCTGGTTGCGCCACGCTGCCGCCAAAATATTACCCTTTGAAACCTTTCCAAGTTTTATAGCATAGCGTTACTCTGCTTTTGCTTGCTAAAACAGTACATTCATAATTGTAGTACTATTCGTTCTATTTGTGAAATAAACATTGGCCGGGTTATCTTTTTCTTTTTTCCCGATTTGAACTTAAGTCTTTCCGTTGTTATTGAGCCAGTTTTCGAGGTGCTATCCAATCAGGAACTTCGATTTGTCAGTGCATGCGAAACTCGCAGCGTTTAGTCAGACACAACTGTGTGCGGGTAGTTTTTCGCAGCTGTGACAGTTATTCGTCGATTCTGTGACGTTTACCGCGCAGAGAACCAGCAAGCGTTTTTTAAACATGTATAAACCATTAGTAGTCATTGCTCAACGTGGGTACACTCGGAAAAACGTTGTTGCAGCTTTCAGTGTGGGTACATTCTGGCCTCTGTTCAGGTTCACAGAAGTCGATGTTCAGTCTCGTGAAGTTCGTTGGATGTGCATACAACGACGGGTGCGGTTTTTACGCATTACTACAAGTGTCGTATTGCCCGCGCAGAGCACTATGCGGCGACGACGAACGTATACATAATGTGTTGAAGACAACAGAGTAGATGTGTGCATTGCTGCGAGTCCACTTGCCAGACCGACGACGCACATATTCAATCAGATCGGGCCGTCAGCGCGCTTACGGCCCAATTGCTGGGTGACGTAAGCAGAGCGTCGACGCTCTGCTCGTGGGGCGCGGCTTTGCGCTCGCTGCGGCTTCCCAGTTTCGGTTTCGCGCGCTCTCATAGCCTAATTTCGTCGTGTCACAGCTCCGCGGGTAATTGCAATTTTCTAGATCCAAAAGTTGATATGGCTTATACGGAGAGCTCGCGTCAATTTACCTCTTACGATGAGCCCGCTGAAATAAAATTTTAAAAGTTAATTAATAAATGTTTGTTAATTAGCAACTAATTACCACGTATCACCCGTCAGCCCATGCTAGCCAACCCTGACAGCATGTATCCGAAGGAACCGTCCTATTATTTCAAAGCGGCTATTTTCAAATATTACTTCGTCTCCGTAGAAACACCCGGTATAATGTATATCAAGCTGTGAAACAAACTGACGTGTCCGCATACGTAGTCGCAGCCACTTCTTATTTTCTCGTCGAAATATAATGTCCTTTGAAATGCAGCTGCGGAAGTCTTCCTTCGATCTCAGGAGTGTTACGTTTGTTTTTGGCCTTTAAGTCGTATAAACGTTCTTGCATTCTTCGGGCTGTTTCCGGCGGCTAGAGTGCGCCGGAGCTTTTGTAGTTCTTAACCGAATTGCGATAGTATCGTTAACGTCGTAGGCAGCTGACAGCATTACGAAAGTTGGTTTCGTAATCATCAGATCTATGGCGAAAACGAAAAAGAAAAAAGCTCTTCGAATGATAAAGGCATTTCAGGGACTCGCCGCTCCGTTGCACAGTGGCCGCGATTTCAGCGAACTGACTGGTTATGCGGGCCCTATAGCTGGGCAGTATCGAAATTGCACATCCTTCGTTTCAACATATTTTTTCAGCGGCCAATGTCCTTAGCTATTGACCCCTCCTCCTTTTCTTGCCTTCGATGCATCGCGCCTTTGTTTTCTTGCGCAAGAGTCCAGGCCTGCGGAGCCGCTGTTTCAGCACCGCATACAGTCGCAGTCGTTGATGGCAGATGCTATATGGCATGTCCATTTTATTAGTGGTCAACAAGCGACACAGTGTAGTAAGTATGCAGTTGCCATGATAATTATCTGGCATACTGGCGGTCAACAGGCATTCACTTCATGTCGGAGCCACTTGCGGTGATACGTGGAAAAAGAGAAATGGCTTGTTACAGACCTTTAGCGTAGCAGAGACGTACTTATGCGCCAGAATACCATCAATGCCAGAGTACCGAGGGACATATATATGACAGCAGCGCTTATGGTGACATTCTGCGACGGTGTAATCAACTGGAACGCTCTAGATACATTCTTGTGTTGTACGATTCTTTTATTCCGTTCTCTGAATGTATGGGTTGCTGCGCATGGATCTAGGTAGCAAATACCTCATCTGCTCTGTTTCTCTTTGCTTCCGTCTACGCCAGCAGCTAAGCGGAGCGCAATTGATTATAAGAAGGCGAATCAGAAAGTCTATGCCCCTTTTTTGTTTTTTTAGCCAAATTACAACTGTAAATGATCCATTCCCAGCGGTGGACTTTTCTTGGACCGGCCTGGCCTTATCTGCTGGTAGCTCCGCGGCACGGCGCTAGGCAGTATAATAGCAAGAGCTCGGTGGCGCAATCCACCGCCCCGTTCCAAAGGGGACGTCCATCCAACGCATCCGATGGTGGCGGTTGTGCTTCACACGTCCTCGGCATACGAGCAACGAAGTGCGATTCTATGGTGCAAGGGACGAACGCCCATCGAAATCCACAGGGAAGTGCAGCCCACGTATGGGGAAAGGTGTCTCGCTTTGAGAAGTGTGAGGTGGGGGTGTTGAGTTCGCAAAAGGCCGTGAACACTTGCATGGCAATGTGCGTTCGGGGAGGCCGCGTGCGTTGCTGTTTGACGACTGCGATGGGACAAATTTAGTGCTGCGATTGGACACATGTCTGAACTGGTGTGGGGACTATGTGGAAAAAGTTTAAGGTACGTAGAATAGTACGTATATCTCTAATTACTTGTATATACCTTATTCTTGCTAATAAAAAAATATGGGCAATGACTTTCTGATTCGCCCTCGTAGTAATGAACGTTTTGCGTTCTTTGATTAAACGTACTGTTGCAAGGTGTCGCTACAACTCGTCGGCGCTCTTATCTACACATTCTAGCAACCACTTATAGGGCTACGCTGGCGCGTCTCCAGCCGCTCCACTATACACAAACTGGAGAGATTTGGTGTAACGAAAACGCATATTGGCGTACACGCACGCCAAAAGACTCAGGTACTATGATAAGCCACTCAGTTTTGTTTTTGGAACGTAGCTGAGCAGGCTTGTTCACTTGGCATTAAGAAGCGGCATTTACTTGACAGTGAACTTTCCTCGTATCTGTGCATTTTCGACGTTCTCATAGACGAGCTCTATTCGGTTGTTCCGCAAAATAAAGCGCCTCTTTTTCTCGCGAACCGCTCGTTGCCGCTGCAGCTACATGAGTATTCCGTTATACTGGGGGTTCCAGCGAACACTTCCAAACTTTTTTTAAAATTGCCTGTGGCTGATAGCACAATTTTAGTCCATGAGCTGGTCTACTCGAAGAGGCCGACATAACTCGCACAAAAAATTTTAATGCATAATTGACTAATAACAAGTATTCGTTAATTAAGTTTTAACTTAATTAGTGCTATCGCGAGCGAATTCGCCTTCGTGTCTCTCGCTTCAACGCGAACTGAGCGTCGAATGCACAGCGCATACGAAACTACAGGCACTCGGGCATGCACTATTGGGGGCGAGCACTTACGGAGTCGCCATCTGTCGGAAGCGCCCCCCTTGCGTAGTACGAGGGATCACGCAGTGCGCTCCTCATAGATTTCACTTTGGGCGTTCAATAAACACATCACACGGCAGCCCTCCTGGACATTCATGTAAGTACTCTCAAAACGAGGGAAGTTTTTGACTGTCGATATAATAATCTTGGGCAAACTGAAGCGCAGAATCGTTTACAGACGCTATCTCTTTACCGAATGTGTACAGTCAACGCCACTGCGTGCGGTCGCTGCGATGGAGTC
Organism: Dermacentor andersoni; assembly: GCF_023375885.2. Classification (NCBI taxonomy): domain Eukaryota; kingdom Metazoa; phylum Arthropoda; class Arachnida; order Ixodida; family Ixodidae; genus Dermacentor; species Dermacentor andersoni. The sequence continues at coordinate 147,642,983 of NC_092814.1, forward strand.
TCCCGAACCGGCTTCTTCCGAAGCAGCCGACGCGGCCGCGGTGTCCACGTGATTCCTTATGCCACGTCACGCCGACGGCGACGCCAGCTTTTCCAGTGGTGGAGCTCGCCCCCAATATATACATGTCCACATCGCAGATCGTTTTGAAGATGAGACCCGCGCGGGCCCGCACTTTGTCTACAGCGCAGATCTTCGTGAAGATACGGCTGCCGCGTGGTCGCGCCGTGCCGCCTACCGCCGCCGGAATAGACCCCCCCCTGTGCTTCGCACGCAAAAGAGGACGGTGCGCTTCCACCCCGCCTTCCTCCCTCGCGCGCGCCAGATAGAGCCGCGATCGTAGGCTGACCCTAGCAAGCTTTCACTTGCACGTATACGGCGCGCGGCGACTATGTTATCGTGTTTGGACTTTATACGGAACATCACGGCGACAACGATGGCAGAAATGTGCTTTGAGTGTCCATATAATTGCCACCACAATAAAAATGTTGGAAGTGTTCGCTGAAACACCCGGTATATCGGCGATGTTGCACATGGATGTGACGTTGTAAGAGTATAGGGTGAAGCTGTGTAAGAATTATTTTCCGTAACTGCGCTATCGTGCGTCGCGCCGATCTGGCGATTGCTCCGTGGAGCGGCGGCGAAATGCAAATATTTGAGAACGAGATCCAGGGATTCGGATCTGATCACTTGTTGACATGGAAGGGCCCATGTAGTGACGTGTGTTTTTGCAAGCACTGCAGAGGATGTGCCGCAGTGACGATTGTCTCGATATATGACTTTCGCGTCCCTCCACCCGTTCTCCGGGGTATACTGTTCTGGACATTGTCAAATTGCGCGATATTGTCAAATTCGATATCTTGTCAGCTCTGATTGGCTGACAGCGTTGCTACGTACGGTCTCTCTGATTGGCTCAGAACTCCAACATGGCGGAATTTGATAGTGTCCAAAATAGCAACGCTGGTGGGCGGGCGTTTACGGGCACCGCCGCCGCCTGTGCCCAGCGTTGGCTCTGCCATGGGTGGCAGTTCAACTGTGCTCGCTGCACCGCTCTTCGTCACATGGCGTCGTTTCTGCTCTTCGCTGCTGTGTTCCAGTGCACCGCGCCGCACTACTTAACGAGGTTCGGACTCGCCGTTTTCAGCTTTGCTTTCTGAAATTTTTAAACTTTCTTTGGGAACGGGCCATCCCATTTGTCGTCCTGCGGACTGGCCCTTTGCTGGCTCCCTGCCCCGTTGATTGCCAGCCTCGCATTAATTACGACCCGCCAGAAGTTAGTCCCTTTTGCTGGGCTGCTCGCTCCAACAATTCTGCTCTGAAATAAAGAGAGGGATAAAAAAGGGAGATGAAGGGGGGGATGGCGGCGCTGCTTCGCTGCTACAAATTTTCCCTTGTTACCGCCGTGCGCCCGGCGCTCTCTTCACTTCGTCTTGTTCACTTCTAACTTTCACGCCGTCCCTCCTTCCCAGTTCTGGAGCCCCTTTACAGAGGGCAGTGCTTGGATGTTGCTGGCTATCTCCTGCCTTTGCTGTCGTGATTGCATGCCGTGTCATCTCCGATTACACGTTCTGTCGTCGAGAGTTCAGACTGCCGACGAACTCGCGGAAGTTTCCCTCTTTCTTTCCGTGTGGGCGCATTCGTTAACTTGGTGCCCTCTCTCCCTTGTCTCCTTCGTTGTTGATATTTTATTATGGTAATAGCGATCACTCGGTCGCACTCGCCGCTTTGACAGAGGAGAGTCTAGCTCCGGGCGCCCTGCCGCTCTTCTTTTGGGGCCCAGCTCCATTTCGCACTATCGCTATCCGCAGAGCAGGACTCGCAGTGAAAGGGCCGCCGTATCTTGTGCGGGTAGGGTTTCGCATGGTTGAAAAGAAGTGATTGCATGGGGTGGAGATGATTTTTTTTTTTTTTTTCGGTTTTTGTCAGGGGGCTTCGTACTTTTCAGCCCGCGCCTCAGATGGCGGAAAACGGGGCGCATGCGCTATAGGAAATGTATTTATATATTGAAAAACAACCCCTGAATAAACAAAGTACAGATGGTACGTAGATCAAATTTTGACTTTGTATTTTATGATGCAAATGGTACTAGGTGATCTGCAGCCGGCAGTAACTAGGGCGTAAGACACTTAGCAGAGCATAACCGCCGTAGCGTTTGGTACTTTCGACATATTTGAAGGCAGAAGTCAAGCAAAATAGCTAATGCGATGACCACATTCTTTTGTTTCGACTTATCCCTGTTTTCAAGTGTATCCGCAGGCCAAGTTACATCTGAACTTTCGTAACATGCGATTGGTGGTTTTGCCGGAGCGCCGTCTCCTGCTTGTTGGCCGAATTAATCTGCACGAAAATATTAGTGACTTCCTCGAGACTGTTGACGTTTCTGGCTATTAGACAGTGCGGTCGCTATCTCTCCTATACAGAACACGTAATACATCTTACAGCGCTAGACATTTCCGCTTCGCCGCGGAGTTCTCTTGCGACGTCTTTCGCGTGCCTCTGCGCAAAGGGTTACATCCTGCAATGCGTAGAGCAAACTGTTTCATGTGGCAGCGCGTGTTACTTAGAACGCTGTTCTTACCCAACGTCCTTCTTCAACCGTTCATTAAGAGATTGTTCCAGCATGGGCGTTGCTGCCTTTCTGTTTATACTTTACCGCCGATGCTTTTGCTTAAGTTTGCTGCTGTCATCGCAGCAAACTTGGGTGCATATTTCGCTGTCGGTAGCAGAGCGCGCCCTTCGCGCACACGGAACATATAGGAGTGGTCTCGTACGGGTGGGTTATGTGAACACTATAGACACACTCGGGGCACACCTGAATGGGAATCACTGTGGGGAAACTGAAGCGCGGTGTCGTGCCCAATCAGCGATCTCGTTCGGAACCGTCAATATCTGGCACGCTGCTGCGGACGCCTTGCAGACACTTTGCATCACGTTCAGGAGACGTTGCCGTGCCGTAGGCATGCACAAGAGTTCATGACAGACATGCTCGTTACGTTCGCGAGCCCTTTTCCATTAACTTTGTGATAATCGCAAGCAATTGGGGCCTCGCAACCCGGTTGCTCTACGTCAACGCGTGTACTAAACGGTTCCGGTGTGCGGGTCCGGTTGACAAACACTTTCGACGAAGGGACATTACCAGTGCACTATGGATACACTCTGATGTAGTTGCGTTATTCACATGTATATAGCTTCATTCTTTCACTCTATTATTTCTCCCAAGCCTTTGCCACCCCTACCCCCACCGCTGACTGCCAGTCGATCATGTGTCTAGTCATGAAAGTTATGAAGTTTCAGTGTGGTTAGCAGTAATTTCCTTTCCTTGCTTTTTTCTCTCATAAATAAAGCAATCACTTCCGTATACTGTGTACGTGACTATAAGTTAGAAAGTGAAGAATGTGTCCGGTCCTCGCACATTGTTACTTCGATTGTTCGCTCGTGTATCAAACGGCCGTGCTGCTCATTCTACGCTTACCTCGGTTCGCCGAGCTTGCCTGCTCATAGTTTTGCTGTGCACATGCAAGCGTGTTTCGTTTTACGTGATCTGTTCTTGGGTTACGCTCGCGCTCGGGGAACGTGCCGCACTGTGGGGCTGATGAGACGCTTCCTCTTGCAGGTGTGAGCGCCGGACGTCCAAAATGAGCCCACTCCCTGGCGATCGCATCCTGCGGGGCCCGAGCCTCCCGCCGCCACGTCGTCTGATTTGAGGCCGCTGCTGTCGTTTTCGGTGAGTGTTGCGCTTCTCGCGCGTGGAACCAGGGGACGTATTCTGAAACGTTCGCCGCGGCGAAAGTTTCGCACTGGCCACGCCTCCGCCGTTGCGGCGCGCGCTGAATGGCTGCTTTGACAAAACCGGAAATTCACTTGCGCCACCTGAATTTCCGGTTTTGTCAAAGCAGCCGTTCAGAGCGCGCCGCAACGGCGGAGGCGTGGCCAGTGCGAAACTTTCGCCGCGGCGAACGTTTCAGAATACGTCCCCAGTTCTGGCTGCGATAAGCATTGTTCGACGCACCATCCCGACGCTTCATGAAGCGCTATACGCTGTTGATTATCCCACATGCCGGAACTGGCGTTGCGTGTTCGACTGCACATTGGATGCGGAAACGCGGATTTTTTTTTTTCTGATTGAGCTTTCAATCTAGATTTCGCTTGTCGTGTTTGTCTGGACTGCAACGTCCTGCATGTTGCACTGCAACGAGCGTGACACATCCACAACATTTACTTATACAGGCTCTTTTTTCTTTTTACACAAGCCATTTTTTTTTTTATAAATACGCTATGGCCGTGAGGCGTGTGTCATCCTCGCGTACGACCTCTACGGCGACGCCGAAATACTTCGCCGCTGCTTAAGTTACTGTGAAAGTGCTAATTAACAATAATTTATTAATTACATCTTTATTGACAGTGTTTATGAACTTTCATCGAGATTTTATAGAAAGTGCATTGAAATGTTGTGCTTGTTTTCTTTTTTTGCATATCTCGCTTTGTTTTTTCTCATCTGTGATGTTTATGCATGGTATGTTGTGGTGCTTGAATTGCAAGCAAGTAGAAAAACCGTATATCAGCTCTGCTGCTCCTTTTCTTTTACTGATACTTGTAGCTGGTCGAGCTGCCACGAGCACAGCTTTCTTTCCCTACTTTCCTTCGGTAATACTATATATTGTTTTGTAGAAACAAAGCACACTTCACTTACTACTATTAGTGCCTTAGGGGCAGTTGTTTAAATGGCGAACTTGAAGGCAGTCACATTTAAATGCGCGCTCGTTTTTTAAAGATCTGGAAAATCGCAAATTTATCATCGAATTTCAACGGTAAATCCAGGCAATATCGAAACCGAGCGCCGCGGCTGCGCAGGGAAGGTGGCCCCGCTATGGTTGCAGAGCGAAACGCCCGGTGACCACAAGCGCGAGGTATAATAGAGAGTTGTAGCTCAGCGGGCCAGCGTAGACGCCAGTGCGCATGCACGATACAGCATGCGCAGTGGCGTCTACGCTGGCTCGCTGAGCTATAACTATCGAGTAGTTATAACAGCGGGTTTACGGGCCCAGCGGGCGAGCGGAGACGGCAGCGGAGCGCCGCGCGAAGCGTTGTCGCTCAGCGATTCCTGGCTCCGTCGAGCGCATTCAAGCGGAGTAAAGCGCAGCGCTTTGCTGTGCCATCTGTCGAACAATGTTGGACTTTTTGTGAAAAGATCAGTACGCTCGCTTCAGGTACTCGATCGCGGTCATCCACCTCAAATCGTCATGAGACGGTCTCGTTGCTGAAACCTCTCGCAGGATGCAGAAGTCTTCTTCAGTGGTGAAACACCGCTAAGGCCTTTTCGCCTGCAGGCGAGCCAACGCCGCGTTTGAAGACGACGCTGGCGACATTCCGCTGTTCTTGCGGGTGGTCGCCATGTTTGTTTCGCAAAAACGCCGGTCCGCTGCGCGCGCTCTGCTGGGGAGACGAGACCAGCGAGCGGGCGGCCCGCTCTGTAAACACACGCTGGGCCGGTTGGCCCGTAAACCTGCTGAGCTGTAACTCTGTTTAAACTGAACATCTCGGCCTGCCGCGTCACCTACTGATACGGTACGCTTTGCCTGGCAAGCATGTGCCGTTGTGTGTGGGGTCAGGATTTGCTGCGGCATGCTGTCGTAATGCGCCCTTCGCTCCGCACTTTTTTTCATGAGGCGTTGTCGTCTGACGCGCAGCGGGACGCGCTCAGACTCGATATTGACTGGATTTAGCCTAAATTTCCATGGTGAATATCTCAAATTACGTGCGATTTTTTTTATTTCTAAAAAAATGGGTATTTCATAAATTGTGACGCTCTACAAGTTTTCCATATAAACAACTACCCTCAAGTGAATAAGAACGTTAGTTACCAAATGTTTGTTAGTTAGTCTTTTCAGAGTAATTTAAGCAGCGGCAGAGTATTTCTGGCTCACCGTTGAGCTCGTCTGCAGGGATGACAGGTATCTCACGGCCATAGCTTCTTTATGAATAATCTGTATTGTTGCCGATTGGGCTTGTTGCCCACGTGCGGGAGCAGTGAGTTGATGGCCCAGTGTAAGGGAATGCGTGGACGATAGGCGTCTACGAAGCGCACACGCCAGCAAAGCATCATCAGGTAATCTAATTCGCTTCCCCAGCGACGTAAATGAGTTGGGCAAATGCGTTCCAGAGGTTTCTCCCCAGGGAACCTGCGCTGTATCCGGTATAGACATGCAGAAACACGCTAAACGAATTAAGCGTTTTGCCGAATTCAGGCCAACTCTTGCTGCACAGACGGACGTCAAATTGACCTAGTTTGTCGTATATAGTCTTGAACGGAGGACATGTTGAGCAAAATATAGGACGAATGCACTGAGAGAAACAAACATGACAGCAGGTGTGCTTGTCGACAAAGAGTTGTTAATAGCTTGTTGACATAAGACAGCAGGAGCGTACCTGTGTTGTTTTATGTGTTTCTATTACTGTGTACTTCCATATTCGCGCCGAACATGCCCATTGTTCAATAATTACTCAACAACGTCATGCTTCGCTAGCTTTGTCTATCTGCATATGCAGATATCGGGTCAGATAGAAATAACCAAGTTTTCAGCGACACCACTAATGCTCCTCATTCAAGCATATGCAGTACCGCTCGGTGTCGTTCTCGCGATTGCCCCAACGCACGCGCGCCTCGTCACTCGTGGAGGATCACTCATCGGGCGATGCGAAAACTTCATTTTGTGCAACATTTTCCGCGCGCATGGATGCGCACATGCACACAGCCGGAGGCGAAGTAGCGAATGATTCTACGCCACTATTCAAACCGGCATGTTGCTCTTCTGGAATTTCTTTTATTTCTCTAACAAGCGGGACTTCATCAGCAGAGGAAATTGTAGTTAAATCAGGCGCTCCCATTCTGCAATTTAAATGGCTCGCGAACGGAATAACACGTATTTTAGTACAATTAGTCTCAAAGGTGCACCGCTCTCCTCGCCGGAGCCAACCAGCTCTTGGACGTCGCACATCTGCGATGCCCGGCGTATACGTTCACCACAAGGTTGAGGCTGAAGCTCAGTCTGGCTGCAGGTGAATGCCGGCGAGAGCAGAGCGTTGAGGCTTGCTGACGGTACTGCAGTCTCGCAAACGCAGTGACACATGTAGAGATGACGAAAAAGATGACGTTGTTGAGGTTCGATGTGCAGAAAAGAAAAGTGGGTGGAGGGGAAGGGAATTAAGGAGTTGGAAAACTACCGCTGTCACTGTTTCGTATTTTAGACGAAGCTTCTTCCCCGTATTTAGGGGAACATGATATTCGACGAAATAGTGCAGCCATTGTCTGGCCGTCGCGCCAACTCGCAGCAGCGAGAGCCTGAAAGCGTTCGGAACTCGTATCGGCCAAAGCGTGGCTGTGTTGCTGCCTGCCTCTTCGCCCATGACAACGATGTGGCGGTTGTTCGGTACAACAGACGGTAGACCATCGCACAGCTACTTCTGCCTTGCTTTTACGTAGTGTAGCCGTAAACCTCAAGCGCGTCTAGTCTCCGTTTTATTGAAGCTCGCGAGCTTGTCGTCCATTGTCTGGCTCACTTAAGGAGTGCCTTGGGAGGCTCGTTTTAAAGTGACGTTTCCAGGGCACCTCTGTATCTGGATTGCGGGGCTCTCACTTCGGCACATTTTCGAGGCGCGAAGTGCACGTGCCCGCCCGTCGTTAACAGAGCCATCGACCACGACGACGTCCAGCGTAACATGGAACCCTCGTAAGCACGCACACCCGCCGCGGTGGCGTATAGTGGCTATGCCGTATAGCGCTGCCGAGCTCGAGGGAGCGGGGTTTAATACCGGCCACGTTTTCGACGGGGGCGAAATACAAAAAAAACACCCCGTGTACCGTGCATCGGGCGCACGTTCAAGAACCCCAGGTGCTTAAAATTAATCAGGCGTCCGCCACTACGGTGTGCCTCATAGTCATACCATGGTTTTGGCGCGTAAAGCGCCAGAGTTTTAATTTTTTGACAGCTCACACTTAAAACTTGAATTGCGTGCCCGATGGTGGGATCGAACCTCGTTCTGCCAGCTCAGCAGTTCGATCACCGTCGCGCGTGGTATACTTACATCGCGCCAGCGCCAACTACCTCTTTGAGGTGATCGCCGCGTGCGTCCCATTGCGTAGCACTGGTGCGCGACAGCCAGAGTGTCGAACCCAAACTTCTTTTTGTTCCTGTTTCCCTTTCGGTTTACCGAAAGTGGTTGAGTTCCGGTTTAACTTCGCAGCGAAAAAAAAAAAAGACGGTTCAAACCAGTTCGAACCGCGGTTCAGTATCATTTGCACAATCGAACAGTAATTGCAGGAAAAGAACACAAACGTATTTTGTACAACTCGACGCTACTGATAAGCTACACTGAATTACGCCTGTTTGTTCTTCAGGTGGCGCGTAGTCATAAAATAATTGTGCAGAACCAACACCATTGCCGGAATCTATATGAAGCGAGCCTTTGTACAGGGTTAGAGAGAGAGAGCAGATAACATATTGAGCAAACGCAGGGAGTGCTCCATCGTGTGCTACTCTGCTCAAGTGGAAAATGAATAGGTGAAAAAATAAGGCACTGAGGGGCACTAATAAGGACGGGCAGCCGCTTGAGAAAAGGCCGCCTTGAATATAGGCCTGTGTTAACGATTTTAAGCGAGCCTTGGTGGCTTGCCTCATTGATATGCCCGGTCGAAGGCCCATAACACTTTTTCATTGAACGGCGTTATGTTAATTAGCGCTGCAGAAGAGGTCAATTCCTGCCGTTCACGCTCACAGTCATACTTTTTAAAAACGTTGGTTCATGTTATGTAAAACACCCAGAATTTGCTCTGGATCTATTCTCAGCATGTCATAGAGCACAGAGCAAAGATGATTATGAAAATTAACGCACACAACCCCAAGTTATTCTTAAAAGTAAGCTAAGTTATCGTTCTACTAAGCTCTCATAATAATGTCGGGATCTGTTTCGATTTGAAGCGCGACCTTTCTGACGTAATAATGACGGTTTGCGAAGTTTAAGCTTATTCAGGGCCGTGAGCTCGGAACCAGCTTCAGTTTCGCTTACGTCACCCGCATATCTTAATTCTTGTGATCTCTTGCTCAGTGATCATTGCTCTCTATTGGTGGACCTAATCGATAACCACTTAGCTCCATTTACGTGGTAATTATTTGCATAGAAAGACATCCATGGTACAAAGGTGATTTAGACGCTCACTTTAATCTTTGTGCATGGCTATTAATCACCTTATACCTCGCCGTGATATGGCTGTTTGAGCTAGGCGTTATTTCATGATGGGAGACCTACGTACTGTTCACGCGTTTCATCGTTTCTACACATACTAAATCGAGCCATCAGGGCCATCACTTTAAGTCACCGCGATACGTACTCTAGTGTCTGCACCACTGTGCCGATTTTCGAAACATACTTCGAACACGCGATCTCTTATACTAATGTTGGTGTATTTGCTTACGTTGTACTAATGGCAACAGCCGTTGCCCGTTTGTAAGTTTTTCGTTAATTTGAGTTTGGAATGTTCTGTTAAGACCTCCACATCTGACTCTTAGCTTAAAACGGTACCTCTGCCTATTTATTTCCAACTCGGAATAATAACTTGTAGCTTTCACTCTTGACTTGGTATGCGCTGTAATTTCATTGCAGTAGATGTACTGTGTTTTAGGCTTCGTCAAACATTGTTCACGGTGCATCGCCGTGAGCATTAGTTTTGTGCATAATAGTTCTGTGCAACTTTTGTTCAATTAACACAGGCCTATATTCAAGACCGTGAACGAACCTCTTTGAAGGCGATCGGGGATTCTCGCGTGTTCGCACCCTACTTACTATATGCCTATCCTCATAATCACTCCTCGTGCACCTCTTTTTCTCATCATGCCTTCTGATAAGAGTAGCAGGCTACGGGAAATTAACCTTATAGGTCAACCTCCCTGCTTTTTCTCAGTGAATTATCTTCTCCCTTTTGTTCAATTTTATTGGCTTTGTTTTCTGCATATTTTCTTATCTGCTTGCGCCTTCATCTCTATGTAATACGTACAGCCGGCGTGAGAAGTGTATGGGGGCGCGAGATCTCGGGAGTGATCTGAATATTTCCGTAGCCGGGCGCACAAGCTGAGCGAGCGCAAAACTATATTTTTTTTTCGCGATACACGCTCGTTCCCCGCAAACTTTTGATGTCGACTGCGCTTATCTCGTTGATTGTATCCCGTTTAGAAGGTGACCTTGTAGTACCTGTTGCCGGAGTAATTTACTGCGTCTGTTTAATATACGCTGTAGTTCACGGAAAGTGAACCTACAAACGCTGCTCGTCGGCTTCGTTTGGCCGAAGCTCTTCCGGACGAAGAGTGTGCTACAGCCTTTCCATCCTGCGCGGCCTCACGGTTCTGAACCCTGTTCCCGCACTTGGCATTGCATTCGCCCCGACACTGCGTGCCGGATGTTATACTCAGCCCTTCGGAAGCACTTGGGAATCAAGTTTATCGCTTCCTGCATGTCTGATCTCAAGTTCGTGTGCGTAGGCGCTCCAGGGCTTCCGCTTGAGCTCGTCAACATGACTGAATGACGTGATCGGGAATTTCGCTACTGTTTCGTCGCGTTTCCTGCAACCCCCTAGTTTTTCTCCTTCTTTTTTTTTCTGCTTTTGAGTACCCCATTTTATGTGTGCGCGCGTATGCTTGCTGATGCACCTACCGTGAAAGCTGATATCCGAACGGGAGTATTTTCTTCCTTTGTCGAAAGGAAAAAAAAAATATAGAAGGAAAGGAAGAGGCACTTTGTGTGAGCGCCGCAAGGCAAAAAGAAAAAAACAAAAAAAAAAAAAAAAGATGCGCGGTTTTCATCGTCGTGGCGCGCTTTCTTGTTTTCCCTGCCGGTCTTGCTGCTCCCTCGGTGCTCTCGCGTATAGCGAGACGCTGGAGGCAGCGTGGCGCCACATCAGCGCGGGCCGAGGAGCCGCTGTCGTGTCCGGGGGCCGTGCGAGCACTTTTGACATTGTTTTATACGGCGGACGTTTGCACTGCTGCAAGCCGCCGCGCTTGCTTGGTCCCCGAATGTTTGCGCCGGCCGGGTCTTGGCGCGCTTTTCCAACTCTGCCGTCGCCGCCCAAGCGGATCGGTCGGTATCGCTGGCCCGACGCAGACGAGTGAAAGCCGACCGATGGGGGACGGCCGACGCCTGCTCGGAGAGGAAAGAGCAGCCGGCGTCCTTCGGCTCGATGTTGGCTCAGGCGCGCACGAAATTTCGGCGCGTGCCTACGACATCCCGGTACATTTCCGGTGCGCGTACACCGAGCCGTCTCTGGATATCTCGAAACCAGCCGCCTTCGACCGACCCCCCCTCCCTCCCCAGCGCGACTTTTTCTTTTCTCTCTTCTTTCTGGTATGACTTCCGCTGCCGATATCTCTGTTCCTCAGTTCGCACTTCGCATTTCTCTGCTCTCTCTCTGTCTAATATAATCTTCCAGGCCACTTCGCCTGCGTTGTACGCACTTAGTGCGGTGCACCAGTACCGGGAGCTGTCGATGCTAGTAGCCCAGGGGCTCGAAACCGAGAGATTTAAAAAACAAAACAAAAAAGAAACAACAAGAATATTATAGGCCCGTATTTCTTGCAGTTTTGTAGCTGAATTAACACAATGGATATCGTTCTTATTATTTTAACACCCTAAAGAGATAGCCACGCGTCATTTGCCTTTAACCTTCAGTGGCCCAGCTCGCGGAACTCGGAATGGCTGATGAGAGATCGAGACGTCAATCCAAGTAGCGAGTCGACGTTCTTAAAACTGCCCGTCGTGTTTCAGAATGCGTTTCTTTTTCTTTCGTTTTTCAAGTTGGCACAGTAACTTTGACACGTGGAGCGAGCCGAAGCTATAGGGACTTGTGCGCTGGTCGGGTTCTCCTGTCACCGGGCGTTCATAGTTCCTGTCCTCCTCTGTTAAATCGTCAAGCACGACAGGGCGCACAAGGAAGCGGGACCGTCGGGAATCGATGCAACACGAGCGCGGATCGTTTTCTCCCACTGTCACTCTGTTGTTGGCAGCGCGTGTCGTGCTTTTTTTTTTTTTTAACCTCTCTCGGAGCTCCTACTTTCCGTGCTGTTTGTCACCGTCCTGGTGATAACACTGAAGTGTTAGAAAAGGCCATGTCGCGTATTAGTTCCGCAGAGGAAGCTGACAACCGATAAACATTTCTCGTTTGCGCGTAACTCCGCATAGGATTGTAATAATTGCTATGACGAGAGCGACAGCAATAACGGGCCCGTATTTTGCAAGGATTATTTTCCTCGTGCTATGCTATTTTTTATCCCATGTCCCTACGAGTGGCCGATCCCAGCGATAGCGGAGGTGCGGCTTCGTGCGAGCCAATGACGAATGGGGAAGGAAAAGAAGGAAAAGGTTGCGCATAAATGGTTGCGAACCGTATAATAACAAACAAACGTGTATGCGTTGGCCAAAGAAACACCGATATCCCCCCTTCCCCCGCTCACGCACGCACAAACACTTTAAATACTCTTCCCCAACCCCTGCCATCCGCGATATGAAGACGTATATGTAACCACTGACCACCGTACCTATGTAACTGGATCTCTGCTTACCGGCCTCAACAACTCGCCGTTTTGAAATGTAGTTTTATCGCTTGTCTGTTCTTCTTTTCTTTCTTCCTTTTCCACAGCTTGTGTCAAATTACGAGTTTTGCTTTAGTGTGCGACAACCGGCGGCCAGAATGCGTAGCACCAAAAATTTGCTTTATTTTGTGAAAAGTTAGGCTGGCATGCGCATATACTTCGCTAAGATCTTAGATTTCTTTATCAAATTATTTAAGGTCGTCCCGTCATTAAACACGAACATTTGCCATCTCTGCGATAAATGTTAATGTATCGTAGGAATGTAGAGTCCAGACCACAGTATTGTAGTTTTGTGACTTCCAACTTCGTGACGTAGTTTTGATACTTCGTGAATGCTACAGAGGTAATTCGTGCAATATTTAGTTCGACTGTAGTTAGCACCGAACATTAATTCGCATATTTTCTTAGGGCGGAAATAATTTTCTTAATTCAATTAATTTTTTTACGATCAAGCGCATGTACACCTTCACACGTTTGAGCCATTTCGTCTAGTTTGAGATATTCCCGATATATTACCATAGCATTACAAGATGCCGTGATGCTAAAGCGCTTCATTCTGTTACAGAACTGTTAACGCGAGGCATTCTTTGCCTCTTACCAGAAACTTTGCGGTGGCGCGATCCCTTCCCGTCTTGTGTTATAGGGCTTCTTCAAAAAAAAAAAAAGAAGTTACTGCAGGAACACCCTAGTGGAACTTGTCACGTGGTGCGTAAGCATTCATTCTCATCGCTCATCTTGCACACGTATTTTATAATTGTCCTTTATCTTGATGGGGCTTAAGTAATGCAATAATTCATATTAATTAGATTTATGTCGCCTTAGATACCCTTAATTAATCCTGATTAGCCACAATCTAATATTAATCATTGAAAATTAGGGTTACTCATTCATAAATAGCCTTAATGAATTTTGGTATTTAATCATTATAGCCTAATTTCTATTGACTGGCTAATAATTTTGCCGAACTAATTAGCCTCACTATTTCAATTACCATCAATTAATCGCCATTCCTTTTATGTAATTGCATTGTAAATCTCCGTTAGGCTTCCCTACCATCCATTAGTCTTAATGAGCCCAATTTAGGTTTAATTTCATCGTAACTAATCTTATTATGCTTTTATTAACCTTAATTACTTCAGGTACCTCTTCAGTACCCATTACATATGTATAGTCATAATCATAAATAAAAAATTGGCGGGGCGCTGCGAGCGCGCAAGCGAGCGTAGTCGCATATTCGCAGTGCTCCGCCAATTCTTCCCAATTTCCCGAAAACGCTTTCAAAACGCGGCTCCTCGACCGACCAGTATACTTCACCCTCCCTCCGGCGTTCCTGTACAACTTTTCGGCAGAGCTTTTGCCTCCAGCTCGGCACTGACAGGCACCGAGAGGCAAGCGTATACCTGCCGTTTCGGCGATAAGTGGAAGCTTTAGCTCCGGTGCTCCTGTCTAGATACATGCTGAAGGAGAATTCGTTTTTCACGGCAACCACTGCAAATTTGACGAAATTTGTTGCATTTAAAAGAAACACTTAAAATCTAGGGACTTTTGATTTACAATTTTTGATTTAGATCAACTTCTTATTAAAAAATTAGCAAATATCGAACATTTTCATAAAACGAAACTATGATGTTCACAACTCTAACTCAGCAAGTAAAAATTATATCACAATTCTGGCGAATTGCATATGGTAGTACATCTAAAGCGGACGAAATTGATAAAATTTTTTTTGTAATATCGATATACAGCCTTTGCAGAACCCTTGTACTCAACGTAACAAATTCACGTAAGATATAAATTGACATATCGCATTTGTCCGCTTTGAATGCTCTAAAGGATGCCGTTTACGGAACCGTGATATCTCTTCTTGATGCAGAGCTATTAATTTATTAACTTCGTGTGTCTATATTTTCAAACTTTAGAATTTTTGAAAATTCTTTTCGTGAAATTCAGGCCCTAAATCGAAATCCCGTTTCCAACAGTCACTAGAATTTAACTTTCTCTCTCAAATGCAGCAAATTTCATTAACATCGGTCGAGTGGTTATCTGAGAAAAGCGTTTTTGCGCTTTACATGTACTTGAATAGGCCGCGTCGGTGTTGGGTCCGAGCTAAAGCTTCCTCATCAGCCGAAAACTGCGGCGGCGATCGTGGAGATCAACGGCGAACGGAGCTCCGCCGGCTCCGCAGCGCGCCTTCCGGTTCCGGTGCCCCGCTCGCTATCGTCTGCTCCCGAACCATCCTCTGCCGCCTGCCGAGCCGCATGCATGCCGCCAGCAGCAGTTTCTTCTGAACCGGAATATCAACTGCGATGTCATGGAGCCAACCATTCCTTGCATCCCGGACCAGACCGCTAACTCGACAATCCAGCCAACCCAAGTGAGAATGGACACTACATAGACGAACAACCAGTCGGTGCCAACATCGAATTCTCCCGAACTCATGACCGCACAGGTAATGATGGACATTACGGCCTCGCCAATAACAAGCGCCCAGTCACCGCTACAACCTACTGCCTTCGAATCAATGGCCAGTCATGTCACACACGGCACATTGGTCATTCGATTTTGTTCTCCCAACCCATTCGACGTACTCAACCCCAGCAACAACCACATAAGTGACAGCAATTCTGCCCCGACAATCACGCCACACTTCCAACCCATGGCAGCAGCAACGAAAACGCACCAAAATTCAGAGGTCAAGTTTGAATACTTTTCCGCCACCTGTGACTCGCACATGCCATACGGTCCTCCTCCGACCTGCGGAGCGTTTCGCCGTGTCGAAAATACCTCACGGAGCGCTGCAGGATGGTGTACTGGCTATCGTAGGCACTCAATCCCAATATACCGCATCCGCATTCAGCCCGAGGCGAATTTAATCGCCATTGACGGATGGAACGCCTGCCTCATACCCCGTTTTCTCGGGCTAAAAACTATTCAAGACGGAGTTGGAACTTTCGCATTCCCTCCGTACGAAGCAACGCCGCCAAACCATACCATCAGCATATTTCGTAGTTTCGACGTTAAAGACGACGCACGCACGCCCGCACTACGTGACCTACTGAGTTATTGCATCTTGTTGTAACACTGACGTAACACTTTGCTTGGTTGCGTTGTCGCAAGAAATAAGATCAGATTGTTTTGAAATTTCTTAAAGTTGCGTTGCTGTCCTGTATGTAATCATTTCTGCCAAAATAAGTTTCGTCGGTAATTTTTACGTGTCTATTTAGTTATTGCCGAAGAGTTCGGTGTGCGCATTCGGGGGCCATTTGCGCTTTTACCGCTTTTCTGGTTTTCCTGAATGAAGGTGGCGAATATACTTCTTTTTTCTTATTATCGGCTGCTGTGCGCTCGTGGTGCTGTATCTTTGCATTGTGTTACGTAACACGTAGCTAGTCATTGTGCCAGAGGGACCCAGTGCCCTATGAGGCGTACTCATTTGCTTTAGTTCCAGGTACCTGGGCACTTTGACGTCCTAGTAAATAGAATCGAACTTAGTCCCCTCCGCATCATCTTTCTCGCCTTTTATGCTTTAATTCACTTACTGCCGTATAGTGGGTCAGGCAGTGGTCTGGCAATTCCCCCTTCGTGCCATTTTTTGCAACTCATTAGCAACGAGGCCACGGCGACCGCATTTCGATGGGGGTGAATATGCGAAAACACCCGTGTACTTAGATTTAGGTGCACGTTAAAGAACCCCAGGTATACTCGAAATTTCCGGAGTCCTCCACTACGGCGTCCCTCATAATCAGAAAGTGGTTTTGGCACGTAAAACTGCACAATTTTTTTCATTAGCAACGATTGAACACTATTTACTGGAATGCCGACGTTTCTCCTCCCTGAGAAAAATGTCATTGGAAAATAGTGCGACATCTATGCCTGCCATTGAGCACTCCGGTACTGCTGTCTTTCGGAGCGTCTGGGCCTGGGCACTCACACAGGAATGTATGCATAGCCATAGAAAAATTCATTATTGAATCGAACCGATTTCATTGCTGACTGTGTTATTCATTTTATTCTTCCTTTAATGCCTCATTTATTTCATATACACTTTTTTTAATGACTGTCTACTGAATCGTTTTGAACTTTCCTCGCTGTAATTTATTGATCAATATTATAGATTTTATATTTATTACCTTAACACATAGGTAGAATCTGCCGGACTCTTGGCCAATCCCCGTGAGTGGGTCTGCGCCAAACACATCAAAGTCATCATCATCATCGTTATTGAACCTCGAGGAGGCGCCCGCCCCCGCTACACCTCCTCCTGGCGCGGTCGAGGGAGGCGAGTATAAATCACGCAAACGTTCACACCGCGGAGGAACAGCGTCCGCAGTGACGTGCCCCTATCGAGAAGGGCTAAATCCGGTGCAGGTGTACCCGAGTATATGACGTGCCTTTCTGTTTTGCGCAGGTGCGTCGTTTTTCAGACGGCTACAAGATGGCGGACCACAGTGAGCTGGTGACAGAGATGAGCGTTGTGGAGAAGATGAGCACCCAGGAGCGGCTGAAGCACGCCAAGAAGCGGCGCCAGCAGCAGCTGAAGAAGTGGAGCCAGCACGAGCGCGAGCTGCAGAAGTCCAAGAAGGGCAAGGCCTCGTCGCCGGCCGTCGCGCCGCCGCCCACAGAGTACAAGGTGCACTTCGTCCCCAGCGTCATGCTCCTCGAGGCCGCAGCACGGAACGACGTTGACGAAGGTCAGTACCCCTTATATCGGTCTCGAATCTTTGATGTTCTAATGGAGAGAGGGGAGGCATACTGGCTCGCTGACGGACGGGCACTGGTTCGGCGGCCGATGCCGTCCCCACATGCGGAGAGCATTTCTCGTAGTACATATGCCGGGCGCGAGCAGCCGGGGCTCGTTATGTAGTAACCCCGAATACGCCGGCGGCAGTCTGGTGAGAGTACTTGACGCGCGCGCCCTTGGTGCGTCTTTCGCGTGAAAGTGCTATGTGACATACCTCGTAGTTGGTGCTGACGTCTTGGAATACAATATACCGCATACAGGTAGTATATTGTATTCCACTTTCGTTTCCTTCGTCCACCGTTACCCTGCAAGGAAACTGAAATTAAAATTACTGAAAGGGAAACGATATGCAAAACAGTGAGGAAGCGGAAAGTGGTTACTGCAGTCACTTCGATTGAGGATGCTACTGAGTCTAAAATTGACCATAATCCGGGTGACCCCTTCTCGCTCAGCTCAGGTTATAGCTCGGTGATTTCCTCGATATTTATCCATTTCGCCGAAGTGGGCGAGCTTCGAGTGTCCTCGTTTAACGGCGTTGGAATTCCACTTCCCTTCGCAATCTGGTGCCCGGTGATCCTGCAGCAGTTTGGATGCGGACATGGCACTTAGCATTGTTTTAACACTGATACTATTTCCCCAACGTGCAGGCCTTTTGAGCGCGCGTCATGTGCACACATATTGAGTAAATGTCCGTGAAGTAAGAAGTGCGCTTTTCCCCTCCCTTCGCACTGACGCGCTTACGCTGCACGGACCGCTGGCGCCACTTTTTCTTGCGATAGCAATTATAGGGACACTCCAGGCGCATTCGTGCTGTTGCCGTCGCCGTGATGTTCCTTATAACATCCGAGGGCGATAACCGTCACCACTCATCGTATGATGTATGTGCGAGTGAAAGCACGTTAGGGAAGCCGACGATTGCGGCTTCAGCTGGCGCCGTATCTTGAAATGGATCTGCAGGCGGCTTATACCTTTGTGCCCGCTGTGTTCTCGCCGTTCTTGTGTTGAAGTGATAGACCACACGTAGGTCACTTCGCTCGCTGCTGCTGCCGCGCTTGCTCACACAGCGTTTCGACAGCGAGTGTCCGCACTCATCGAATATGGTGTGTTTGTGTTTGCTTGTGCGCGCCGACACCATGCTTGCTAATTCAGTTAGTAAGCGAATGTTTCCAAGTTTATACTCCCGATAAAACTAGTATCCTTACTTCGTATAGCGGTCCACTGATTTGATATCGCAATCGATGCTTCGCCTTTCGGGCGAAACTGCGAGTTTCGTCATCGATGGTATTGAGATGTAACGATGCCACCAAAGCTTTGCAAATGAGTATGCTTCCGGTAGAATGCTCGAAGCTGGCACTATATGTTAAGACGTGGAACTCTTAATTTCCTTCTTTCTGATCTTACTGTAATGTTGAACACGGACTGCTGCCATAAGCAGCGGTGAGAGAGAGAGAAAGTTGCAGTTTTGCCCGAAAGTCGAAACATCTATTGCGATAGCAAATTAATGCACAGCTATACGAAGTAAGGATAGCAGTTTTATCGGCCGTATAGTCTTGTAAACATAGGCACACTAACTAAATTAACAAGCATGGTGTTAGGTACGCACGACAAAACATCGACACGTGCATGTGTGAGTCGATGACCACGGAAACTCGCTGTCGAAACGCTGGCGTGAGGAAACAGGCAGCAGCAACGAGCGAAGCGGCATTTGTGCTGTCTATCGCTTCAATGCAAAGTGAGCACCGAAAACACACTCCACGCACAAAGCTACGAGTCCCCGACGCACCTAGCCTCTGCCCCCAACGCAGATCGCTCTCAAGATATAGTCCGCGCGCAGCCGCCACACGCGCAGTTGCAGCCGTAGTACAACCACGCGTCCTTCCTTCTCCACCCCCCCCCCCCCCCCCCCCCGGCGCCTCGCAACGTTGGGTGCATGACGGAAGACGGCGCGCATCCTCCCCGCTTTCTTTTCTTTCGCGCGGGCGAGATTTAGCTTCGATCGTCGGCCCCCCTCGCGTACCTTCACTCACACATACAGCGTAGGCCGCGCGTCGACCCTTGGACTTCATAAGGCACTTCACGGTGACGGCGACGCTGACGCCGACAGCGGAAATACTCTTGGAGTGTCCGTATAATTGCTATCGCAATAAAATTGCTGACGCTAGTGGAGGTGACGGGCCCAGCGTTATTTTCTGCCGAGGCAGTGCCGTCGTTTCACCAGTGGACCTCTGTGGCGATGGCCGCCTGCCAAACACGGACGAGCTGCAGTGTGTGCAGTCGCGAGGGTGAAGCGGCGCCTCCATCACATTCCGTGCGAGCAGGAAACAAATTTCGAAAGGCACTAGAATAGTGTGAATTTTCTCCGGTCACCAGAATAATAATACACATGGTCGAGTTATCAGTCATTACATTGGCTAAAGATTATTGTTTAAAGCGACCAAGAGCGAAGAAGAAAAAAAATATCGGCGTATCGCGTGAACTTGTCTGTACTGTCGCTTTTTTTATACCAACATGCAGCTTGTCTTTAATCAGACACGATGCGAACACCGCCTTGCGCATTATCGGGAGGGTACTCATTTATTTCCTTATTCTATCGTGTTCTTATTCGGCTTGAATCTCCTACACTTCCATGTACAGACGCCTGCCTTTTTCCGGCAGAAGCCTGACCGGAATGGCGGAAAAAGGGCGCTTTTGCTGTTTGAGTCGTTCAGTTCAGCGGAAGGCTGTCACTCGAAACAGGGGAAATAAGTGGCAAAGACAACGGGGCAGAGGCGGGGAAGCGCTGCAAGGGGAACTGCGGCCGAATCGAGATTGCGTCGCGCTTGGAGACACCTGCAGCACCCCGTGGAGCGAGGCATGCTATATAGCTGTCGCCGGCAGTATATATTTCTGGCAGGGCCGGGCGCCGTTCAAACCGCAAGCTCTTTCCGGCCGTCGGGAGCCGCGCGGGGATTGGCTGAACAAAGCGGTCGAAACAATGATTGTGACACGTGTAGTGACGGAGACCCCGTCTTGTTCTATCGCGGTGGGTGTTTAATCAAAGGAAAGGTGGCAAAAACCGTACGCATTGGGGATAACAGGAAAGTGCTCTTATTGAAACCGCCACTTTCGGAGAGGCTACTGCCTCCTTCGCTCTTATTGGGATTCGTTTCCGCGCGCTCCTTTCTGGACATCTAGGTTAGCTTATTCTTAGACTTGGACTTTCGTTTATTCATATTTTATTTCGCTAGCAATTATATTGACACTGAACGCGCATTTCTGCCGTCGCCGTGATGTGCCGTATCAAGTCCGAGTGCGATAACATCGTCGCCGCGCGCCGCTATGTGCGAGTGAAAGTGTGCGACTGTGAGCCGACGATGGTGGCTCAGTCTCGCGCGCGCAAGGCACCGAGGGGAAGGAAGTGAGGTGGAGCGCGTGCTGCTCCTGTGGCAACAGCGTATGGCGCGGCCGTGCGGGCCGTAGCTTGAAAGCGATCTGCGATGGGGACACAGTCTAGTACGTGGGCCGACAGCTCCTAGCTTCGTGTGCGCTGTGTTCTCGCTGCTCAATTTTCGCTGAAGAGATAGGCAGCACGAAGGTCGATTCGCTCGCTGCTGCTGCCGCGCTTCCTCACGCCAGCGTTTTGGCAGCGATCGTCCGCGGTCATCGAGTGTTGCCTGTGCGCGCGTTACACTGTGCTTGTTAATGTAGTTAGTAAGCGAATGTTTACATGTTTGTACGGCCTGCATTCGTGTCGTTTAAAATAGCGCAATAAACGCCTTTGGTTTCATGCCATCGAGGACCATCTATAATCGTCGGTGATGACGTGGGCAGCAAGCTTGACAGTCTGCAAGGAGCACTCTCCTCTTCAAAGTCGCCACGTGTTGTTTTGTGTTCGTGCCTGTTTTCATGTAGTTGACAAAAAAAGCGTCGAGGGTGGCTCTTACATTCGTTACTCACTGTTTGATTCTGACAACGGCGAATCATGGCGCATGCTTTTCGACCGATGCAAGAAAACGCTCGCACTGCCGCTGCTGCCGCTCACTTGCTTGCACGCGTTGAACATGTGTGCGGGTATAGCACATCTTTTTCCTTCTATGTAATAAAACTGTTCAGGAAGAGGCTTTAATCAACGTCTAAGTCGGAAGGAACAAAAATGACGCACTCCGATGTGACCAAATGTTTCAAACAAACTATATTTAAGCGCTGGCTTGGAGGGTATGCGGATCATTGGAGATGGGAAGGGAGACGCTGGCTTGGAAGGGATTTTTGTCGTCTTAGTTAACCAGAAAATTACTTGCAGATGAAAATTCGTCGTCGTTTTAGCGCCAGCTGTGATGTCTCTTGACTAAATCAATTGAATTAGTAAGTGGAGGTTTTGAAGGGGCATTTGTGAAGCCGCAGTGAGGGCGCCTCGGCTGGCGCTCGTATAGGGACGAAGGCATGCGTCCTGCTGAAACGTCGCCGCTAATTAAGGCCTTCCTCAGTTTTGATGCTACGTTCTGAAAAGTCCTGGCGACACCGTGCATATATGGTTGCCCATGACGCATGAGGGCGTGGCAGTCTGTGGACACCTTGAAGCTGCGTCGGTGAGGGGTTTTTTCCAGAGTCCCGTTAAAGAATTTGATCGTTGCTGCTACAACGTCAGTAATACTCATACCGACGCGGTTTAATGAAGTGGGGCGCGTATTTAACCTAACAGTTTTCACGGACGATATCATATCATAGCATTGCATCCCCGCTGCGCAGCGGGGATGCAATGCTGTCCAGTAATTCGCGCATGCAGTGCTTGGAGGGCGCGTTGGCATTGCGTCAGCACAGCGCGGGCGTAGCGTCCGCTCGCCGTTATCGGCGCTCTTCGCCACCCTCCCTCCTCGGCGTTTTCGTTCGCGCGGCGTTCCTGCCGCACAAGTGGGGAACCTTTGAAGCACCGCCCCGATCTCTTATTTGCATGGTGCGGAGGTTCCGCGCGCGCGCCTTCTCTTGATCTTGTGTGCACCTGCTGCTTATCCGCGAGGCGCTCCTGTTCTCAATGAGCGAGCTTCGCGATTCTCGGTCGGCTCAGCACGCTTTGGCCTTTGTCGAGTCGAAGGCTATCGGCCGAGTAGATTATGCGATCGGAATATGTAAATGGGTGGCTTGGCCGGCACCAGTGCCCCTGGTCTTGCGTCCCGTTACGAGGCAAGGGAGCGCCTCCCGCGTATCTGCGCGAATGCGATCGAGACCAAAGAAGGCCCGGGTGCGCACTTGTTTTCTTTTTTTCTGGCTCCCTGGCCGCTCGCCGACTTTCCCGTTTGGGTCTTGGCCGGTTTGTTTGCGCTCTCGGCCGCTTCCCTAATTTTCGTCCGGGCCTAGCTGCAGTTTCTTTCTTGTCAGTCCCGCATTCCTCCGTTCTCTGAAGCCGCGCTAAGAGCAGACTTCTGTTCGGGTGGATGACACGGAAGGGGACGGCTATCTCTGCGCGCCGTGACCCCGATTTCTTTACGCGGGCCATATTTCTCATCGTCCCACGCACGACCTCCCTCGGGCGCTTCGCTCGCCTCCTTCGCCTCTCCGCCCTTTTCTGGGCCAGTTTGAAACAATGCCGGCGCGGTGGTCTTTATGTATTGCGTGCCTCGCTCCTGCGAAATGGCGCTAGCGTTCGAACCGCTAGTCCGAACGACACTGCATTTATTTGACGGGCTCATATTTGTGCACAATTATTCAATAAATGTGTGGCGTAAGGGCACGAAGCATATAATAATAATAATAATAATAATAATAATAATAATAATAATAGTAATAATAATA
Source organism: Dermacentor andersoni (assembly GCF_023375885.2). Taxonomy (NCBI): domain Eukaryota; kingdom Metazoa; phylum Arthropoda; class Arachnida; order Ixodida; family Ixodidae; genus Dermacentor; species Dermacentor andersoni. The sequence continues at coordinate 147,666,119 of NC_092814.1, forward strand.
ATAATAATAATAATAATAATAATAATAATAATAATAATAATAATTGGTCCTCACGAGGGAGACCAGCAGCCGTGTAGGGTGGAACGCGTCTCACTGCTGTGGCGTTCGTTGTTAGATGTGACAATGAAGGGCAGATGTGTCGGCAGGTATGGCGTGGTGCAGCTTTATGTGGCGAGCCTGGCTAGGGTTGGTACGCTAGACTAGACTGCCATGGAATGCAGCCGGGAGCTCGGTCTCCGCAGCAGAACGTCGTAGCCACAGTGCCTGCATGGGGATATGCCGGAATGGCATATTCCGATGCTCGCTTTAGAGCTTACCGGTACCACGATTCAAAGTTCGTGTAATAATACAGCAGCAGAACTTTACGGAGAGGATGAGTGGGCTCGAATGGCGATAATAAAGTACGATTTTACCGTCGGATGTTTATTGAGTTTCATCGGACATATCGGATCCGTAGTCCTACCTAGGCTACAGTCTGTAATGTACTACTACGAATAACTAGGTAAAAAGTCAACTAGTAGCAATTCTATGAATTAGTAAATTGCGCGTTTCATTTTTGTTTGTTTAAGGGGCGTAGACCTCTTCCAGGGAGTAATTAAGCGCAAGGAGTATAATTGTGCGGTCTGCCACAGCTTACAAACAAGTATTTTAAGAAGTTCTGCTTATATTAAAAAAAAAAGTAAGAACTTAGCTTCGAACATGAAATTATCTCCCAAGACATTTGCGTCGGAGTGCGTTCTACGGAAGCTTTCAACAATCCAGTATTTCCGAACATCAACGAGTACTTGAATATACTGAATATTCAAATTATCGAGTTGAACACGAATTGTTGAGGTATAGGGAACTATTCGTTTGTTCTTGGGAATTTGGATGATTCGCACGCCGCCTTAACTTTGTAGCTAGGGATATCTTGGCATATTTGTCCAGACCCTACTGTTTAATGCTGCTTGCATTATATCACATACTGTACCACAGCCTGCCAGAGAGAAAAAAAAAAGCACGATAAACACGTGCGTGTTGTGTTGGTTTCGCCTTGATCGCGCCTCTTGTTGGCATGGGTGTTGCGAGGCAGAAAAATTGCCTGTGGTTTAGCTCTGGTTAACCCTAGTTGAATTGCGAAAGCAAGAGCTGCATGGCTACGCTTCTTCTGGCGTCTCTTGAGCGCATTGTGTCTTCCTCGCTTCGTTCTGTCGTTGCGTCTCTTTCCCGCTCTCCATAACGACTAAATACACTGAGGCGAAGCGCATATATATAAACCCACCGCGAGGCGACACCTCCTCTCCCTCTACCCCAGCGGAGCACATCTGGGGGAGCGAGCGTACAGCCTGTTTCACATGCAAGCGAAAAATGCTCGCGAATCCTGCCGCCGCGCCGCAGAAATCTGTTTCGAGCGGCGGCACTAGCGGTGGGAGCGGCGAGGTTCGAACAAGTTGGAATTTCATCGCAGCGGCAGAGCGGCAGCACCGCTTCCGAACGGCCCGCTTCGACACGTGACCAGTGGAGGACTAGTGCGGGAAAGCCTGCGCATAGGACGATGTTTATTTACTTGCTATACGTGGTACGGGCAATATGCCAAGAGAACTTTTCAACGAATTGCTAAGCGCAGGATATGTATTTATAAAATAAAGATTTGAGAGGCAGGGACAAAGCAATGCTTATGTTGGTAGTCGCAAACTACCGAAAGTGGCTGAAAGTCCCGTGTTTTTTGCCAGCAACATTGATATTAGAGGCTTTTTAGCTCAGCGGGTTTACGTTTCGCTCCGCTCGCGGTCTCCACCGTTGCGTCCCCCCCCCCCCCCCCCCCCCCTTGTGTCAACGTGGCATGCACAAAACTCTGCCGGGATGTTTCCATACGTCGTGTGTCTGCGCTGGGAGCATAGGGGCAACATACGTGCCCGGGGGTTCTGCGCATCTACTTGATCGGCCGTGTGTTTTACGCACGCTTGTTTCGCGCCCTTTTTCAACAGCTGACACGTACCTGCGCCGCCTTTGCTCTTTTTTTTTTTTTTGGCTCCCCGGGAATGGGTGTCGTTCGAAGGCATATGATTGAATTTCAGTGCGGTTTTCGAGGCGTGGGAGATAAACTAACAATCGCGCCTCTCGACGAATTCATTCAAGATTAGAGAGCTTTAGCAGATCGTTTTCAGGCAACTTTAACAGCTCAGCCTTTCGAATTGGCTGAACACGTTTTAGCTGACATCGCTGTTGAGCGGAGGACACGAGGTGGTGGCCTAATGGCGTTGCGCTGCTAAGCACGAGATGGCAGGATCAAATCGCGACCACGGCGACCGTATGACGATGGGGGCCAAAAAAAAAAAAAAAAAAAAAAGACGCCCGTGTACTCTGTAATCCGTAAATTAATTCGTAATCCATCGTTACGGCGTGCCTCACAGTCATATAGTAGTTTGGGCACGTAAAACATCAGAATTTAATGAAAAGGGTTTTGTTAAACGGACAAAAATCCCTTGGTTTGCGGTGGCATATAGGGGTGATAAATAAAATTACTCCGACAAAGAAAAACAATCTTAATTGTGTTCGCTTATGTAACTAAATTTAGCGCTTGAAAATTCATTACGTGAAATACTTGCAGGACGTCAGTTATTGAGTTTTTATTTATTAAGGACGCGGCTCTACTGCGCAGCATACTTCTGAATCTGGCCGAGCACATATCCGTACTATTACGTCTCAACACCAAAATGTCGTTAATTAGACATTTGCCACAATGCAAACACCCACCCATCCATCAGCGCCTATCCAGACGTCAACGCAGCATGTACACCGACTCTTGACAGTTCCACAAAAGGCCACCACCCCACCATGACCTGACAGCCTGAACTATAGGATGAAATGGGGGCCCCATCCAATGCTACCGAAGAACGACCGCGACCTTGGTTGCTATCCTGCCGCATATTCCATACCATCGGGCTTCGGAGGCAGGTTTAGTGCGGAATGTTGCGAGCATGAGCGCGGTATCGCAGCGGATTCGATGATTGTGATTTGCTGCAGGACAGTCTTCAGATTCCCTAGTCGACGCGCGCCTAGGGAAGACGAAGGTATTAACCCTTTCGGTATCACTGGCGTACCGGTACGTTTCTGCGTTTTTGTCCCCCCATGTCACCAACGTACCCGTACGATCTCCACTCTCTATTGAGAACCATACTGAGAGTGCACTTGCCATTAATCCGTCTCATTTTTCTTCCCCTTCTGAATAAGAAAGAAAAAAAAAACGACGCTGGAGGGTGCGTTCCCTTCGAAAGAACCCGACACTGAAGGGTTAAAAGCGGATACTTTTTGAGCAGTGGGACAGAGGGTCCTGATGCGAACTCGGACGTTTAACCTGCCCTGACATGGAGTGGGATTCCGTAGCTGGAGCCGTGTAAAGCCAATAAACCCTTTTTCCTTCATTCTACCAACCTGACGTAGCCGTCGACGGGCTTGGTGGATTCCTTGCCCGAACGCCACCCTAAGCCGCAATAGTACGGTGCTGCGTTGCGCTACCCAGCCATGGACGATAGCAGAGCGGACATGCATGCAGTACGTGAGGGCGCCCTCTCCGAGCTTGAAGTTCATCGAGCACATCTCGAGCACGCTGCTAAAACTGTCAAATGTTTTGCAGCCACACAGCTGTGCACCTGCGGTGAAACGTTCAGGCAACCACCGCCGAGCTCTGCACCTTTGAGTTGGGCTTTCGAGCGTGCGTTCGTGTCAAGCATCTAGTTAATTGTTCGCGGGCTTCGCCAACACTATAGTGAACTGATTACACGCGACACTAACCACGTGTATTAGCTAGCTCACGCCCACTTGCGCGCTTTTTTCTTTCGCTTGCTGCTGAACGACAGCGCATCACTAAATTCAGCATACTGACTTGTAATAATTATCTGCAAAATGAAATCAAGGTGCTATCAAAAGGAAGAGCGATCGAAGAAACCAAGATAATCAAAGAGCATGGACCAAGCCAATAAGAGCGACAATAGGTGGACGGCTAGCTTATTTATGTACCTGTACTGGAAAAACGTTGACCCAGAATGAAAAAAACAAGGGGGGGGGGGGAGGAGAGAAACAGAGCGAGAGGGTATCCTGAGCCTAACTAGTAGTAAGCATTACGTTAACGTCGTGGACAGCGGCAGAGCGGAGGGTGTTAGAGATGCCGAAATAGTGCACGGATAGGCGTACGTAGAGATTAAGGTAGCTGTAGCAAAAATGGCATCGCTCAACACTGTTCGAATCGAGGGTGTTTGAGAACGCGGAGTTGTAGGAAATTTTCAGATGAAAACGATTCCTGTGAAAATGGGGCAGGGACCATTGAGCATGACCCTTTAGAATTTATCTATCCATATGTAAATTAGGACGTTGTTACCCTACCCAAGACCTCGGCTTTTAGAGGCAGTCAGGGAAACGTACCTAAAATTGGCGGTGCAGATCAGTAAGGGAAGGATGGAAGATTGGTGGGTACAAGTGAATTTCCTTCCCTTTAAAGGAAAGAAAATTTGTTTCGAATAATGTAGCTGAATGTATAAGCTTAATATTTAGATATACCGGTAAGATTTTGAAAACGAACTAGGTGCCATCTGCCACTCTCTGTTACAAAGGCGGTGCTCATACCATCATCGTCGGGACAAGAATATAAATCCATGAACACAAAAACATTCAAGAAAGTGGACGGAGGGAATGTCGTCGCAATAGCTCAATTGTTAGTCTGTGGGTTATGTTCCCACTGGCGGCAACCTATCTTTTTCTTCTACTTTCATTTTCCGTTTCGTTTAACGAGACTGTGAAGTGTATCGCGAACCTAACCATCGTTCTTAATTGATTGTATATATTAAGGTACACAAACGTAGATAATATGCATTCTGTACATTGTAAAAACCACCTTAATTTCTCCTTACCCGACTTTATTATCTATTGGCCGTCGTAAAGCTACCACTAATCGTGCTTCCCTGATTCTGCTCGCAGGTTTGTCAGGATAAATGCCCCTTTGGAGTCGGCCCCATAGTTCGATAACAGCACTCATTGACTTCAGGCTGCTGCTGGGTGACGTCGCTGTTCTTTCCCGCCCGCTATGGGGCTTTTTTCGGGCTCGTTTCTCGTATTAGTCCGTCGTGCCTTCTTATTTGTGTCGAGGCAGCTGAAGCGCATTCTATGGCCACCCATGGATATTCCGCTCGTGCGCCCACTGGCTGTGTATACCGAGAGTATTGCCCGCAACGTGTGCGGGAAAGCTCGGCGGACGGGGCCGAAGGGTGTGAAGCAAGGAGACGGCGCAGTGCGAATCTGTTCTTGGCGTCTGGCCAAACGCTGCGCTGCGCTCGTTGCTTCCTTCATTCTTTCCGTTTTCTTCCGTGGTCCACGAGGAGGAGCTGTGTGGACCGCGCGTGTTCGATAAAGCGCAGTTTCTGACGCAGTCGTTCGTGGCGGGAGCGATATTATTTACTTTCGCTACTACGGGTACATGCACCCCGAAATGTTGTTGATAACGCAGTGCAGTTAAAAAGTTCGTTTAAAGAAAGTTACGCCAAGGGGCCGCGGGTGCGAATTTGGTACCTGACCCAGTTTAGCTGTCTCGCTGAAGAACTTGATTTATTTTGCGGGCGACGTTCCCCGTGAACTTCCTGTATAGGTGGCGCCGCCGATATCATACGCATTGGTAGACGTACACACACTTGCGCTGTCCGGAAATAGGTCGTGCGCGCGCTAGATCCTGACTGATTGGTGTATGTGTGAATGCTTGATGTTGCGCTTTGTAGTGCAGGGCCAAGCGCTGTTGTAAACAGTTATTTTGTGTGTTTTTATTATTCCTTTTGTCGCTTTCTATACAGCGGCTCATTCACATGCGCCTTCAACTGCCCCTGTTAGGAGGGGCAGTCAGGCGAATGTATTCACTCTTATGGTAACGGTTCGTACGCATCATGCGGAGATAAAACACAAAGCCGTTCGCTCGGAAACGGATCTCTTGAATTTGCCACGCTTGGCCAAAGATATTTAATAGCTCAAGGGCGTGGGAAGAGAACGAAAGACAGAGCGCTCCTACACCTGGCTTCTGTACAGTCGCGCGCAATATGACTTGCAACTCCCTTGTTCGTGGTCGAAGGGACTCCAGGGCTGCGCGGCGGCTCTGACATGCGAAATAGCGGTTTAATAAATACCACTAAATGAAGGTGTGTTTAGGTCTGGAACTTACCCTGTGTCTGCGCAGCCGTGGTCTTTGGGCCCCTTCGACCACGGGCACCGGTGTTGCAGGTCATATTGCACGTGACTCTACATTCAACTATTCCGTAGTTGGCAACGCTTTCCCATTGACAAAATGTCTACGAACAGCGCAGCTCCTTATATACGTCACTCCGTTGACCGTGTAGTTATGCTTTGGAAGCGAACTATAGTGATGCTTGCCGCGGAATGTAGTCCAAGGTATCTAATCGAATGCCAAATTGTATTTCCATGGCTATGTTGTAGCAACGTACTGGATGTCTACTCACTGTCATTATTTCTAGCTCCGTGTTCGTGACAAGTCTCTTGGCATGTATGCAGAGCCACCTCTGGGGTGTACGCTCGATATAGGCTTTTCTAGTAATTGTACAGTGCCTAACTGACTCGACTAACGTGTGCGTTAGTCGAGTGGAGCTTTACTTTCGACGGCTGTTCTTGTTTTCCAGACGACGAGCACCTTGTGAGTTGCCTTGAAGGTGACAATGGTGCGGATGTCTCCTTCTACAAGAATTTAAAACGGAGAATAATTGACCGACCCGTAGACATAAGTGAAGTGCGCGTATAGTGGTGTGTGCGCGTGCATACAGCTCCGTACCCTGGAAAGCTTGAGAAGTAGGGCCAATTATTTTCATTATAGTTCTATTTTATGTAATTATTTTCATTATAATTCTTTCTTATGTAATTATTTTCCTTACAATTCTATTTTATGTGTAATTCTATATTCTGCATTCATACACTATCGCAAAAACATTTCATCGCTGAACCGGGTCCTCCCCTTGCATCTCGACACGCGGCCCATGTTGATAGCCTTAAATCTCCGTCTTTCCTTTTTTTTTTTTTTTTTGTCTGGCAGCATCGCGTGATATCTTTTGATCCCAGTTGATGGATGGCGCGAACCTCTTTTTCGAGCGCGCACATTAACCGCTGCAATCGGCGCATCTGCCGGGCTGCAATTGGCGTTGCGCCGAAAGAGATCGCGGCGCCGAGATCTCTCTCCGCTTGTCGCCTCCGCGTGCGCGACGCACCTCGAGATGCGATGGCTTCCGCGCCGAGCGGCGTCAAGAGGGAGCCCGCCGTTTGCCGAGGCGTGCTTTATTTGAAATGCGATTTCGAGACGCGCGGGGCCGCCTTTTGGACGGGAGCCCTCGGGTTGCGAATTGCGTAGCGCCGGATGTGATGATGGCCCGCTTCTTGGCGCCGCGTAAACGTGCGAGCCCAAATCCGCCGTTTTGTTTCGGGGCCTATCCGAGCTCGCTCCGCGTGCCTCCATCTCGGTGTGTTCCGCGCGTATCGGCCACTAGCTCGGCGGGCCGTGTCCCGTTGTGGCGGAACGCGCGCCGTGTCGTTTGTGCCACGTCTGTATGTGCGTTCGCTCTTTCTCTCGCTGTTCTGATACAGTGTTGCCGCCTTTGCTTTACCGCACGCAGCGTGCGCGTCATCTTATACCCCTGTCACACGGCACGTGTAATGTCATTCGCAGCGAATGAGATTACGTCTTAATGCCATTTTTGTTGATCTACACGGGCATAGCGAATGACATTCACAGCCAATGGCATTCGCCCATTGAATGAGTTTCCCGAACTCGTGCAAGTGTGGTTTACGTAATCTCGACAGGGGCTTGGCAAAAAATTACGAAATAAGTTGAAACGAAATGTAATCGGAGTGAAGGTTGTCATAATTGCTGTTACGAACATTCAAATATTTTTTGACGTACAGCACGATAGTTGTAGTAGTTTGTGCTGCTGTGTTCTTGTTCCCAGTCTTCGACTGGACGCTAGCACCTCTTGTCGGCCATGTTTAGAAACGCTCATCTGTTTTTTTTTTTTTCCATTTCTGCTTAATGTTTTCCAAGTGGTGTCTCGCCAAAGCCTATCCACCAACCACGGAAAGCAACCCTGCAGCTTCGTCAGCGGAGAATGAGAAGCGAAAAGCGCAGGGAACCGACGACGAGACTCGCGCGCTGCCGAAAGGGGGGGAAGACCACCGATTTGCGCAGGGCGAAGCGTAACCTGAAATTATACATGTCGATTGCGGACTGCCTGCGCGCCGATAAACATCGCCATAAATTGCGAATGCCATTTTGTATACCCGTATAGACAGGGAACTCAAGACCGCAATGACATTCGGTATAAGTGTAGATTTACTGTGAATGACATTACACGTGCCGCGTGACAGAGGTATTACTCTGTTAACGCGAAGCATCCTTGGCGAGTTCAACCCAGTTTTCTCTAACGACTATCCAGCCCTTTTCATGGGCCGATCCCGAAGATAGTGCAGTCTAAAAACGTGCGCCGACCCCAAAGGACATCGAGTACCTGCCCCTGGGACCACTGGGTGTGTGCCACTGCATGCATGTGTGCCCCAGGGGCCACTGGGTACACTGGGCACATACCTAGTGGTCCCATGCCGATCCCGAAAGGCATTTAATATCAGCCCCTGGGGCCACTTTGTATGTACCCAGTGTTCACATACCCATGCAGTCGCACATACCCAGTGGTCCCAGGGGTAGGGATCCAATGTTCTTGGTGCCAATGGGACCATTGGGTATGTGTCACTGTGTATTTGCCTAGTTTACCTAGTGGCCCCTTGGGCACATACCCAATGGCCTCAGAGCAAATGTCCAATGCCGTTCTGGTCCACATTTTTATACTGCACTATCTTCGGGCTGCATAATCCGAAGAGCGACGTACCGATGACGTAGCTCTTTCCCGCTTTTTCTCAGTCGCCAGTGACACGCACCTGTTCGCTGAGAGAGTTTTCTTGGCGAGGAGGCATACGCGTGAAGCGGCACGGAATTTGCGCTCACTGGACTGGAACTTGCGCCGCTATTAAATGGCCCCACTGCCCCTTGCGACGCAGAGTCGTGTATACCCTTGGCGACTATGGCATTATCAGAGTTATCACCGTATCCCGCACTCGGGACCAAACCGCAGCCTTCGTCGCAGACGCGAATACGGAGCGGCGCGGTGGCGCTGGTTACGCCCGGGCGACGGGTGTGGAGGGCGGTGCGGTGAGGGCAGCAAGCCGTTGCGAGAAGTTCAACCTTAATTTTTTCCCTTTTTTTTTTAACTTGTAGGCCCCGTCGGCGATCGGGCGTGAGATTACATGCGCGGGCGTGACTGACGGCCGCGTGCATGAAGCGGAGTTTGGGCGCGCGCCGCGAACGCCAAGTTCGTGCTTGCGCTTACGTACTGGACGGAACGCCGAAAGCCCGCGCCGTGGGCATATCGTAGCCGGTAGAGCTCCACACTAATATTGCGCAGCGCAGCTTAAAGTGACAGTGTCGCGGAGGGAAGACTGTGTGTACGGTATACCTGCACTTCTCGATGACCCGCGATGCGCGCGTGACCTCGACCATTCTTAAATTTCGAGTAAATTTTATATTAATAGAGCACAACACTGAGCAAAAGCCTGTGAACGAATTTTCTGCAGTACTGGCTCTCTAAAAAACGACGAAGTTGAATTTAGCGTCGCAAGTCGTGTTTATCACACTACAATCATGAATAATTATTCCCCTTTTATATTGGCTCCCGAGTGTCGCACAAGGACGTTGCATGTCTACTAGAAAGTTCTGTAGCCGCGACATTTCAGCGCTTGCTCGCCGCCTTCTCGTGCGCAGGTCTTGTGTTTAACTTTTTTCGAGGGGTTGCACGCTGCGCATACAGTGCCCGTCAGTTTTGCTCAATGTATATTCACATGCTTTTACTACGTCAATGTGCATGTCGGCGTAGGAAGCTTTAATCCTCCCCTCTGTTCCTTTTCTTTTTTTCGATCGCATCCAGAGTTTATGAATAGTGATATCAGAAATAGCAGGATCTTGTGTATATGCTTCCCAGTTTTCTTTTTTCAGGTTATAAAATCTATCACGCATCAGTGTACTCCTCAGGCCTTCCACTTGCCTTTCTTCCACTTAACCTCGAGCGTCAGCCCTTATTGTTCTTTTCTTTGGGGCCGCATAACTCACATTTGTATGTGTGACCGCCTTCTTCCCGCGACCTCCGATCCTCGAGCCGCAGGCTTCCTTCTTTCATCCAAAGCTGTAGCCCAGAGCCCAGAGAAAGCTTTAGCGGTTCGAAGGTCCTCGCGAAATCCCTCTCCCCCACCTCATCTGTTTTCATGTACGGCCGAGTGTGCCCTGATCTTCCCGAGGCGCCCCCGGCGTGCTAGGATTAGGCGAGCGTCCGAAAGGGGTCGAAAGCGAGTGGTATTCATGTTTTCTTTTTTTGTGTGTGTGTGTGTGTGTGTGTGTGTGTGTGTGTGTGTGTGTGTGTGTGTGTGTGTGTGTGTGTGTGTGTGTGTGTGTGTGTGTGTGTGTGTGTGTGTGTGTGTGTGTGTGTGTGTGGAGAGAGAGAGAGAGATAAGAAAAGTAATCTGGCGAAGGAAGGCTCTTGAGTGAGAAAGAGTGGCGGAGAGAGATGGGGGAAAGAAAGGAAAGGACGTGAGCTAGAGTCAGCGCGGGAGAAATCCAATAAATCAGCTTTGCCTGTTCGTAGCTTATACGCACCTGGCCAAATATATTTCTTTCTTAGTGAGGTGTTTTCAGTGCTATTTGCGCGCGTGAGGGCCTCTGCTCTGCCACGGCGCGCCGGGCCACCGAACCTTTCGCATTTCTCGTCCGCTGCCCCGCACGCGCCTTTGGAGAGGAGGACGGTTAAGATTGCTGTCCGTTATTCCGTTCCCTGTTCCTTTGTAGGAGGATGCAGACCGCGTCCTGTTTCGATATGTCCTGGCAAGTCTGCGTCGCTACGCATCTCCTCTTTGTGCATGCGAAGTGTTCCTTCTGTGGAAGGTGTATGTTTTTGGTTTTGTTTTGTTCTGTAATGCACATATCGTGTATGCATGTCAGTGGGACTAGTTACTCCTCGTGGTTTCTTTCCATCTGTCTGTTCAACAGTAGTACATGTCGATCTGATGTCGTAGCCCTCTAGGCAACACTTCCTTATATTTGTCCCCCCCCCCGCCCTCTTTCTTTCTGTTATGCTTCTGCCCGTCTCATCAAACATAACTGCATACTGTCATTTTCGACACAATATCAGTTGTGTTTCTGTAAGTGCCGTGCAATTTGCCAAAGAGCGCGGCGGTCATTTCTTGCCTATAATCACCGGGGAAAAAAATTTCAACAGCAAAACGGCACCATGATTCCTTTTATGTTGAACTACCTCGAAATGTTTTTTTTCTTTTTTTGGTTGACCGTCTTTGCGGAGTCCTTTGTGAAATGGATCACGGAAAGCACTCCGCGCGAACTTCCATTGTTCTTGTCCACATATTTATACGTTTTCGATTTTTGAAGCTCGTGTGTGTAACCGGGAACCATGGACTGGCCTGCGTCGACCGACGGTCCGCGGTGACCCCTGGATAAGGTCGCGGCGTGGGACGAGAAAGATGAATGCTGTCCCCGGCGCGCTTCTTTGTCTGTGCTGTTGCTTTTTCGCGAGGCTCTTCCTTTTTCGGGGCCTGTGGTGTGTTCGTCAGCCCTCTTACCCCCATCTTTTGATATATTTTTTTACTCGCTTGGGCAGTGAAGGGGGGAGGGGGGCTGAGAAAGGTTTCATTTTTGTTTAGGGAGTGTTTTTCGCTAGCATGGTCATTTTCGTCTCACTATGGTGGTGTGTCGCCCAAGTTCCGAGCACACTTTCGTCTTTCTGCTCCCAGCCTGTGTACTAGACTAGGATGGCGGCTATAGCTTGGGGAAAAAAATACTGACGGGGCAGGCGGTATCGAGAAATTGGGACACACCGCAGAAAGTGGGAGGAAGGGAAAATAACGTCCTTCTGGCATTCTGCTCCTTGGACGTCCCTCTCCCCCTTCCCCTTCTCTCCCATTTGAGGCCGAAAGGGGGGATGTGTGCGAGATGATTATGGGTCAGCGTTACGATGGAGGCACATCTGCGGTCTTCTACTGTGTGATGTATCCCCGTTGAAGCGCCTTTATTGACCTTTTCCCGCAACTCCCCTCCCTTTGGCGTTGCTTAGATCGACTTCGCCACTCACTCCGTCTCCTCCTTCTCCTTGCGACCAGTTTCTAGCTCGGAAATCCTCCAAGCTCTACTGGCCATTTCGACTGAAACACAAAAGGTTTCGGCGGTCAAAATTTAAACTGACAGGGTTCTTTTCGATGTCGCTGATTGAACTGTCACAAACGCTGAAGTCGCTGTGGGACCTACAGGGAGTTCCTCTAATAGGTTCTCTAACGAAGTGAAAATGCTTTTGTGCACTTTCTTTCTATTTTTTTATTTCGCTCTCTAGGTCGAGGAGTACGGTCGAGGAAGAACTCTCACCCCGCAGGGATTGGTCACTTGCATTGCACTTTAATTGCGCTTATGCGGTGATGTACTACGTAATAGTCTTTCCCGCTTTAGTAAATGAAGTTAATGAGAATTAGTATCACGCAAATGTATTACGAAATAAATTGAAAGATTAACGAAGAAAAAGGAAGTGATGCCAGTTACGCTGTCGCACAGATTACGCTTTGGCTGCGTAGGCTGTCGCTGAACGTTAGTAGCTCCGAAACTTATTGCTTGAATTATGTCAATATAGTATGTCGCACATGCATAGACGCGCACGTACGCATTCACGAACTCGAGAAAAGGAAACGCGCTCGCTTTCGCGTTTATTCTGGCTTGATCGCGTTTGGAATTTTCCTGCAAATGTATGCGTTTATTCCTCCTGTGACGGAACTTGCTGCAGTGATGTAGTGTCTGTATTGGAGGCATATACCATACTGGGCACTTAGCGTCAGCTCGACCACATTATGACTTCAGGCCGGATATTTAGGCGCTAAATAAATGCTGTCTTAGGTGCCCATAGCAGCGACTTCAGTTCTAATTTAAGGTATTTATAGGTGCCAAATCCTCCGCCCTTAGGCATGTATAGGTTCAAATCATTGGAACTTCCGCTGTACATCCGATGATAAACTGATTTTCTAAGGAACACAGCCCACTAAACCTCTGTTTTTTTTTTTTTTTTGAAATTCGTTTTATTGTATCGATGAAACGGAATGAATCAAGTTGCACAAGTTACAACATTTATCTGAAATCTAGTGTGACTAGACACCACGGGAAAAGTTGTGAAATCAGTCGCAAACAAGTACCACCTCAAGATTTTCGGCTTTCATGTTGTGTCTTTCTTTTTTTCATTTGGTAGGTGGTATACAGAAGAGCGCTCAACATCCACCGACATTAACGGCACATGCTTGAACATTCGATGATCCAGGGCCCTCTGGAGTTGCAGAATGTTCGCCGCTCAGAACCTTTGACAACTATTTGATTACCTAAAACCCGGCGTTTTCGTCAGAGGCAGATTGAGGTTTCGAACTAACTCTTTATCATCAACATGTCCATGTGGATGGCGGCGAACCTTTCCTGAGCGTCCCAAATGAGCCGCGCATTCCGAGTTAGAGCTGCGCCCGAGCATTCAAGTTTCTCGATGATGTTGCCTAAAAACATGCAGCGAGCGCACGATTATACTAAGTCACCTCCAAGTGTATCGTCGTATAGCGCAATGTAGCGCAAGGTCGGTTGCATCGTGACTGGCGACGGGGGAAGCGGCAGGGCGTTCTTAATCTAATCAGCAGCGCTCGGCCAGCAGCATGCATTTTCGCTGTCATCCGACGGGAGCCGACCTTTTTCACCGAACGCACGCTTGAGAGCAGCACGATACCACTGCGCAAGCGCTCCGTCACGCGGCTTTCTTTCATATTTCACGGGGTTCTTTGCAATCCGGAAAAAAAGGACTACGTGAGACGTATCGTAAAGGGAACAACTTGATCGGTGGTTTCTGAAGGTGCTTTACAAATCTACGTATCATACATTGGGGTCTTCAGCCAATAATTAAAGATGTTGGGTAATTAAACTTATTTAGTGAGTTATGGGGAAAGCAAAAAAGTGTTGAGTTACTATAGGCTATTGCGAATAGTATGCGTTCGGTTCGATTCGCTTCCGACGCGCCTTTCATTTTTAAATTCCTGGCTCAAGTTATGTTTGACACCCTGTATATAAGTATTGCGACTCGCGCACGTAGACGACAGACGGAATTTTGTAGCTGACGAGGAGGAAACGAAAAGCTTTATACAGTATGTACAGCATAGCAGGTAATACCAGGTAATATCAGGTGGTAGCATAAAGTAGCTGAGCCGAAGAGTGCACCAGACCGACGGGGCGGCTGGTGGCAACTCTGTCCCCACAATGGGCCGGTTCTCCCTTAAATTCCTTCGGCGACCCCTCGTCGGTAGGAACCGGGTTGGGCGAATTCTCGTCGGTAGGAACCAGGAACTGCGCGTTTTTTCTCGTCGAAGCACCTCGCGGCTGGCGATGCGTCACGCAGGCTTTCGTCGCGTGGTACGCTGCCTGCTTGTCTCGCCTACCCTGCCGAGGCCGTATTTGACGATACCGGCACTACGTTTAACGACTACTCCCATCGAACGCGTAATTTATTGAACGGTTATTTCGCGCGTATACGCTTGTGGGGAAATGCCTCTGGGCGGTTGTCACGAAAAACGTCCAAGGAACGCGGATGCGATGAGCATGGGCGCGCGTAAATGCCGCCTGATCGAGCTTCCCGTTGTATTGTGCACCGTGTTAATTGAATGATAAATTTCATGCCAAAATGAAGTATCCACAAAATGCACAAAGGCGTGACCGTGGTATTGAAAATGTGTGCTTATTTCGACAAAAATTCTTGCCGTGGAAGTGGTTCTTCCGAAACCAGACTTTGAGTGTCTGGAAACTCGAGGAGTTGCTGTACACTTTTAAGGATATTGCCACATGGCACAAACCGTTTATTTCGCGTCTTTTCTTTTATGGGTAAGCTGCGTGTTTTTGCCTCTGATTATAAAAATACGAGATTCTATAGACAATACTAGTTTTTGCTGGTATTTGCCCGAACGAACTGATCGCAATCGAGAGGGCGCATGCGATCTCGCAACAACCTTAAAATGGTATGCGTGCTTGAACTTTCACTCTTAAAGTGCCCCTCACCAGGTCTGGCCATATTGAGCTGACAAGCGCAGAGCATACAATGCGCGCTAACGATTGTATTTGGAAGTAATCACATCGCTCCGCGCCGCGGAACGGTCTGAAATTTCAACCCGAATGCCCTTTTTCCCTTTCCCTCGCGGCGACCGCGCTCCAAGGCGGACGGTGACGTCCTCGTGCTCCTGCGCCTACGTAATCGTGTCCGCAGTGTGACGTCGCTCGTGGTGACACGTGACTTCGAGAATTATTCATGACATCTGTTATCTGTGCGTTCTGTTGCTTGAATTGACGAATTGAAGTTTAGAGAAATAATTAAAAACACACTGTCTGCGTGTGTTTTTGTTTTGTTTTACTTCGCACCGAAGCAAGAGAGATGTACTTCCGCTTCGTCTGCTTGTTCCCACGGTCGTGCAGTCACGTGCGCAGGTACCGAACCTATGCCATTTTCTACCGCGTTCCAGCGCCGTGATCATGCTCTGCGACCCGCTTGTTCTTCCTCAGTATTCGTGTCGCACTGAATTATACCGCTGGTCATGTGTCCTTCTGCACAGCGTGCAAAATCGTGCGCTGCCCGAAACAAGACAATCACAACAGCTCGTGTATAACGCCGTCAGTAAAAATGCGCAGCGCTGAAATAAAAAAGAACTGAAAGAAGCCAGGAGAAAAAAAAAATGAAGGCGGCGCCCGTGACGTATGCCTCATGCGATCCTCGAGGTCCGGTATGGGAGAATGCAGGGAAGGAATTTCGCTTGCGGGGGCTAGACGGGGCGAGTGGAGGGAGTGTCTCGCTTGGCAGTGGAGCTTGCCTCCTGAAATCATGGGTTCGCGGCACTGAAATATTTCTATCTTGGCTACTAATGAGCCCATCTGAAAAATTTTTGCCACAGAACGCTCCATAGAGGACACGTAACAACTTTCAGCGTATAACCGAAATTTGCTATGGGGCCTGGTGAGGGGCTCTTTATAGAAGTTTGCACCCATCTTGGCGTATCGTGCCCCCAACAATAATCGTCTGGCCCGTATTTCCTTTCTTTGAAGCTTCGAGCTCGGTACTTCCAGGTCAGGAACGGCATGCGCGTTGTCAGCGTGACATAGCATTCTCGACAGGAAAGTAGCCAGCGCAGAGTTTTCGAGAAAGGAAACGTAAGCAAGGTAGATGACGATTATCATTGTGCGTCAAGATAAGCCCCAAAGCGTGCCAACTTTTTTAAGAGCGTTCCGCGTGATTCTCGTCTCGTGGTGATCTCGGAGCCGCAGGAAATAGAACAAATGTGCGGTGGCGCAGCGCTCTGGCGCTACCGATATTTCCTTGCTGAAGTCTGTATAGTATTGCGGATCCGCGGACGCCCCTCAAAAGGGGGTTCCGCGCTTCGTTAATGACCGAAGAGCAGTCTTCGTTTTCGTGACCACCGGTCCTCCCGATCCCACCCTTATCCCGTGAATGTCTTTGCTTTCCCCCCAGAAAAAAAAAACCCTAATGGGACAGGGATCTCGGGGCCAGCGCTGCTTTCAATCAGGAGAGGCCCTTGCATTATAGTAGCCGAGCGTGTGCCGCCGTTGGAGCGTGCGCCTGCGCTTTGCGTGCGCGCTCGCTCGCACGCGCGCGTCTGTGTGTACGTGCACGCTCTGATTGCACTGCACCGTCGCACTCGCGGAAGGAATTTCCGAGTGGTTATTACGAGCCTGTCGTTTGCGTATCGGCTTTTCTTTTTCTTCTTCCGTTTCGTGGACCCGTCGTGTGAGGGGCCTTCCACTTGGTGAAAGTGTGTGTGCGAGAGAGAAACGTAAACGCATCGTCGTCAAACTTTTGTGTGAAATATTCTCCTTTCAGGACGCGCGTACTCTGGTCACGCCATCGTCCGTCGCCGCGCACACGCAGTATAAGCTGGCCCGGCGAACCCGGTGCCGCGGCACTCCCCGCTCTTGTCTCGAGAAAAAACAGTTCCGTGTTTACATTGTGCGTTCTCTGTGAAAGCGTTCTTGAATGTGCACCCAATGCAAGCACCCGCTGACTATCCCCGTCTCTATATAATAGCAGTATTATGTGCCCGGTTTCAGCTGCAGGATCCAGGCTTCATTTTTTTCAAAATGCAACGAAAAAAAGAAAATAATAAGCGGTTCGCGGATGCGCTACGAAAGACACGATGCAATGCGGCCTTCAACAACAAGGTGTGTGCACTTAGCGCAAACATCGATCTCGGCGCCCACGTTGTGGACGGGGTGTTTGCACTTGCGGCGAATGCCGTCCGCGTTCCTAGTCAAAATATTTTCACGCTCGATGACACTGTTACGCATTGACATGCCGCTGTGTACATCTTGCGGCTCTTTTTATACCCTTCTTAGAACAGTATACAAGTGCACCTAAGGGTGCGGTAATTTCGGTTGTTGCTTTTTGGCTGTCGGATCATCGTATGTACCGCTGTTAAAACGCGCGACGCCAGCGCGTGCACAGTGCTGTGCTCTTGCACGCGGCGACCCAATCTTGCCAGGTGCGCCGCGTCGTGCTCCGGGGGCCAATTCGCGCTGCCCGACTGTCGAGCCCCGGCCGTGTGACAGGGCATCGGTGAGGAGGCGCCGCGGGACGCCGGCGTCGGTTATGAATCGTTAAAAGCATCCCGCAAGGCCAGTAGCTTGCATCGCAGCCGAAGCGGCCGTATGACCAGGCCAGCGGAACGCGCAGCCGGCATTGGTATAGACTCGGTGCAGAATACAGGAACAATCATTGGTTATGGATTGCGAATGCTATAAATGTACCCAGCTGGGATGTATCGAAGCGTTGGAAATGGCTCTCGTACGGCGAGTGAAATGCACTGGATATAGGGCAGCGCTTGCAACATATTGGATCGGTTTCGGGCAGTGGCAAAGCCAGACCCCTAGTGCTGTGAAGGGCCAACTATAGACCACCAACATGTCTTTCTGCTCTCTTGTTAAGTGGGGCACCATTTTGTATCCCGGACTTGTATGCGACGTGCAAATATGCGGTGATCGCGCTTTAGTGCCGGCCTTTTGAGAGCTGTGCTATAGCGGCATCTGCTCCTTACTTTTGGAACACGATTCGAAGCGACTGTTGTCCGGTGCCTTTGTGGCCTCGGCGACTGGCACGGAATGAGAATCGGGCGCTGCAAACACGCGAGAGGCAGAGCCGTATAGGTCCTGCTATTCCTGCCCGATTCCGCCCTCCTCTGCCGCCGCGTGAGGTGATAGATGAGTGCACTCGCAATATCCTGGCCGGGATTCTCGAGAGGCGGTGCAGTCGACGCCGCGGTCGATGGGGCTAATGAGACGGAAGCGCGCAGCCGTCCCGGAGCGCGCGACGCTCGCGGTCGCTGCTGCCCCGTCATGCCGAAGTCCCACAGCCGCCTTTCCCTCTCTCTCTCTCTCTCTCTCTCTTTATTATTGTTGTCTTTTTTTTTCTTTTTCTCCGTCGTGCGCGATACGGAGCTGCTGGCGGCGGCGCTTGGCATTGCAATCGGTGCTGTAAAAATCTCGGGTGCTGGAGTGACCCGTCTGATATATGGGGCCGTAAATGCGCGTGCTGAGCTGAGCGAGCGAGCGAGCGAACGCGGGCTCCTCTTACGCCGTCAGCGCCTGCCATCACTTGTCGGCCCCCCCCCGCGCAGTATATGCCGCGAGCCGAGCGTGCAGTGCGGCGCCTTGGTTTTAATTAGCGATATTCAGCATTGCCAATGTTGCATTCCCGGGCGTTGTTTACGGCGCGCTCAAGTTCTTCGCGATGTGAACGGGCTCTTTGGAGTGAGAATTACACTTTTTGATGCTCTGTGTCGCAGTCATCGCCTACCGGCGCCTTCGCGAACCCTTTCAAGCGAGCGCCGTTGTTGTTTTTGCCTGCTATGATGTAATATATAAACTGATAGATCAGTAAGTCTCCGTACGTTGTGTCGCTTGTATAGACCGTAACCGCTTGGTGGTCGAACAGTGAGACTCGGTTTGTCTTATGTAGGGGCAACAGTAAGGCGCTGTCTACTTGTTTATCGTCTGTGTTGTTCGGCAAGCCCCGCATTTGATTTTGTAAATAGTTTTTGCTTCAGTATATCTCGCAAGTTTCTCATCTCCAACCTGCCTCTTGATTCATCAACGCCGACTAACACCTTGAAGGCACTTCAGCTTCAAAAAAAGAACACACGTTACTGGCTTAGAAAAAGAAAAAAAAAAAAAAAAACATTACGGGCCGCCCGATGCTAGCGCGTACCCGCCATCAGTGTCGACGGGAGTGTGCTCACTTGTAAGTTCGAAAGGAGTAAATCTGCGGCAAACGTATGTTTTATTGCGATAGGAACTATATGTACCCTCTAAAGAACCCCAGGCGGTCGAAATTTCCGGAGTCCTCCACTACGGCGTGCCTCATAATCAGAAAGTGGTTTTGGCACGTAAAACCCCATAATTTAATTTATATGTACCCTTCAGGCGCATTTCTACCGTCGCCGTGATGTTCCGTATAAAGTCCGAGGGCGATAACATCGCCGTCGCGCACCGTATGCTGTATGTGCTAGTGAAAGCGTGCGAGTGTGAGCCGACGATAGTGACTCAATCTCGCGCGCGCAGGGCGCCGGGGGTAGGGAGGGAGGTGGGGGGCGCTCTACTCCCGCGGGAGCTGCGTATGGCGGGGCCGAGCGGGTCTTGAAAGCGATGAGCGATGGGGACGGTCTGGACGGGCCGACGGCTCATAGCTTCGTGTGCGCTGCGTTTTCGCCGCTCAGTTTGCGTAGAAGCGATATGCAGCACGAAGGTAATTCGTTTGCTGCTGTACCGCTCTTCCTCACGCCAGCGTTTTGACATCGATCGTCCGCGGTCATCGAGTGTTGCCTGTGCGCGCTACACCATGCTTGTTAATTGAGTTAGTAAGCGAATGTCTAGAAGTTTATACAGCCAATAAAACTACTATCCTTACTTCGTGCAGCTGTCTGCTGATTTGCTATCGCATCGATGCTTCGCTTTTCGGGCGAAACTGCGGCTTTTGTGTTTGTTTTGATTTTACTTGTTTTGTGCGTTTGACGTATGATCGAATGGCATTCTAGGGTGCCTCCGTAGGCTTGGAGCTGATATTTTAATTAATTTGTTTTATTCATTTGTTTATTTATTTATTTAAGGTACCAGAAGCACCGCTGTTACATGGGTTTTATACGAGAGGTGGGCGACAATGCATCGAAGTAGGCAACAAGCGGGAAACGCGGGAGAACGGCAAATGCAGACAATGTAAAGCTCGGTAAGCCCGTCAATCAAAAGTACAATTTATCAGTGAATACACAACGGGTTGAAAGAAGGAAATATAAGGTAAGCCTGCGTAAGGGTTACGAATACGGAAGACGGAAAATTTCAGAGAATCATGAGTACGAAAACATTGATTTAAAAGTTCGCGAGTGCAAAATGAAAATTTGGCGGGCCCTATGGACGAGATCTAGAAAAATGCAGCCTGAAGTATTAGTAACAATATATTGACAAGAACACGAGGACCTAGGGAGCTGCAGCCAATCGGTATACATACATACTGTACATATACATGGTGATAATTCTCAAGTTTTATGGGATACTTAAGCAGAGCCTGTTGCGGATAACATAATTCTAGTCCGAAAACTGAAATATTCGGAGAGACGGACATTACTTGCACGAGAAAGCGAAACCAATATTAAACTAATTAACGAAAATTCACTATCTTTTGAATGAATTACTTTCCGGCACACATACCAATTTACGAATTGTAGCCGGTGAGCTTGCAAGGCGTATCCACTTGGAATGAATTTCCAGAGTGACGCAAGTTTGGAGATCGAACTTGACGCAGAAACGCACTGGTGTTCCCCTACTTTTTCAAACAAAACGCTCTTTCGTGCATTCGAGTACAAAAGCAACTTGAAAGGGCGCCCATGTGTGGGGGCAGCAGCTATCGAAGCAGGTCGCGTTGACGCTGCTCGCGCCCAACTGGTGGTGCGTGACGCCCCTCGCTGTTCGACAGGCGTCCGTTGACTTTGGGCGCCGGCCGGAGAAGCGATGTGTCTCGACGAGCGAGATCCGTCTTTGTCGTGCTCCGCCGTTGGCACCGCGCCCTCTTTCTCCGGCTTGCCGTTGGGCACCTCTTTTATGTAAGAACCCCCCATTGTGCCCTCCTCGGTCTACTGTTCCCACTTGGTAGCTCATCGCGCGGCCCTTCTTCGAGCTTGCCGACAGCTTCACTTAACCCTGTTTCATTTTTTTTTGTCATGCTGCTTTTCTTAACTTTTCCGGGTAAGTAGGCACCGTCGACTAAGGGCCCGTGCAAATTTGTTTTCCGCTGCTCGCCCTTGCGTCGTTGATTCCTATCGCGTTTGTCTGTTAGAACATCTTTTCCTCCGGCCACTCCTAAGCTCTCCGACATTCCCATACCTCTATCCCTCGCGTGTTGGCTTGCTGCTATGCTCGACATGCTCTCTGTGAGCATTGGAGACGGTAATCACTTGCCTTTAGGGCTTTCGTTCTTTTTCTTAAAAAAAAATTTGTTCAGTTTCTTCTTTTGGCTCGCGTCATTGTGACGCCTTTAAAGAGCACCGCTCCCGCGAGTGTACGCGATCTCAATCCTTGCGCCGCTGTGACTCCGCCGAGACTGTGCGCGAGGCAGTTTTATTTTTCTCTTCCGCGGCGGACTTCTTCGCCCCGGTTCGTGATCCTTCGCGAAATCCTGGTACTCCGCGACGATTGCCTCCTTTTTGTCTTCTTGGTCACACAAGCGCATCTTATCTCTTCCTTTTCTTACGGTACGCGCGTCGTAATAAATCTGGAGGGAGGCCTTCCATGGAGCGCTACTTGCTGACTGTTGCTTTGCCAATATTCGAGCCCGCACGCCCGTAGATCTTCCCACGTGTTTGATCACTCGTTCATGGTGACTTGAAACAATTTAGGGCACGAACGCGTGCAATTCTTTCTCTCTCGACTGTTTTGTTGCACGCCTTGTCGCGCTTATATGTACGCGCCTTGTAGGATCGTCTGACTTTGCATGCAAGTTTAATTTCGGCGACGAAATCCACGTTATTTTTTCTTCCCGCCCTTCTTAGACTCCGACAGTATAGGCTGCCACGTGTGATCGCTCTGCGTGATTAATTGCATGCGGAAGAATCGGATGTTCTTAGCACGCTCGCGCGATTCTCGGCTCGTAATGACGCCGCCACTTGTATTGAGCGGATTTGCTAGCCGAGGCTGTCGTTGGCGTCGTAGCTGGCTGGCAAACTCACTTCTTGCGCCTTTTCTCTCTCTATCTTTCCTTTTTCGAGCATTCACGCGTATGCCACGTGTGAGGGCTGTCCGAATTAAATAAAACGGGAACTCGAGCCTGGAGAAAAGTCGTCGAGCTATGTTCCGGGACAACGGCAATCGGACAGAAAGGAGTAGAAAGAGAAGGGAGAGAATGACGCGGCAGTCATCTCTGCTCTGTGCTAACGAATTTTAGTTTTTCTTTCTCTGTGCGGCACGGAGGTATTTATTTTATCGTTTAGTGGAAACAGTACGTGCACAGCTGTTGGAGCGAAACAAAGCGGGCGCTCACGTGAACTCGCGCGCATCAAACAGAGACGTGCGCGCGTGTTGCGAGCGGCTGCTGTTTTGCTCTTTCCACAGTATAGCCAAGTGTTCGACGAAAACTCGTCTGGCGAGGAAACATATTGGTGCCAAGACAACGTGCAATCGCCAAGAATAAAAGAAAAAACAAAGAACAGACGTTTCGGGCTCCGTACGGGTCCCTTGATCACAATGAAGCATGGGCGCGCGGCTATTTGTGGGGGAGGTGGCGCAGCGTGCGGGTGTATATCTCGGGAAGATTACCCCGCGTCCTGTTTGTCGTGATTAATCGTTGATGTGATAACATCAGAATACTTGTACCGCGCAAATACAACTCACTCCGCCGCGTCCGTGCTGTGCGGTGAAGCCGCATGCCAGGAGACGCGAGCCATGCGGGAAATTGATCAGGCGACGGGGGAGAGTCGGGCGTCCCCGGTACGGTATATTAGGATATGACTGTGGGACTTTCGCGCGAGTCTCTTTCCGCCAGGTCCTCGCGGTCTGTGAATGAAGTTTTTCAACGAAGCGGTTGACCGGACGAACTCCAGGATTCGGTCGCTTAATCGACGTTCATCGTACTACCACGCACGTCTTAAAGGGACACTAAAGTGAAAAATGATTTCTTCTGCATCAGTAAATTACCGTTCTACAACACGAATCACACCACTCTTACAACGAGAAGACGTTTGGTAAGCCAGAAAAAGCGCAAAAACGAAATACGGGTGGCAACGCCTACTTAAGTTCCCGCACCTGGGGGCTGTGACGTCTTGGATTTTGATGGAATCTTCTAGGGCCTACAAATTATATATAGCGGTACAGATTGACTACATTGTGTTCTAAAGGAACCAAATAATAAACATGGCAAGTTTCGGGAACCTTTATTCAGCCAACGCGGCCCAAATGCGAAAACATACTTTAGTATTCCTGACGTCACGCTGACGTACCGGCGCCGGGGTTTCGGCGCGGAATTCAAATACTGATACTTGGAACCTCATTTTCTCATCTAATAATCAAACTATCTTTTTGAAATGACTGCCTGCATGGTTCTCAAACAATGCTGCGTTAGTCTAAACTGATTTATTGTTTCGCTTTAGTGTCCCTTTAAGAAAAGAAGACGTGCTCCCCGCTCTTCTAGCACTTTCAGGAGGTACCCACGTCTTAACGTTCCAGCAAATTTTTGTTTCGACGGTGTACGGAAACCGCTGCTTGTAGAGGAAGGTAGCATCCAGAAAAAGCTCTCCGGAGAATCTCTCGAGCAGCCTAAGGAATGAGTTGAGTGTCAGACTATAGAACCAGAGAATATGATCTCGATAAAAGTTTACTTGTTAGTACGCGTAGTACGGCACCATTATCCGCGGTATTGAAACCGGCTTATTCGCGCGTCTAATATGTCAGAAGCGCAGGGATTTTTGCCTCTGCCGCCGTGATTTTCGACCCACCTACTTAAAAAAAGAATTAACCACAGTTCTTTTGAAGTCTATGCTGAAAAATGATGGTCCCCTCTTATTTGAACCTTCGGACCGTTGCCTCTATAGTGTTCGTACTTCGCGCACTCTGTTGACTGTCGTTTGGCGTTTGTCTACCTAAGTGTTCCTCCTGTCAAGTGCGGGCGTTATGAGGGAAGCTGCAGTACACCTTGTCGGTTTTCGGATCGTGGCGAAATGCGGTGAACCCGCTGGGGTGCCTCAGTGGCTGTGGCGTTCTGCTGCTGAGCACGAGGTTGCTGGTTTGATCACCGGCCACGGCAGCCAAATGCCGACGGGGCGCGAATTAGGTGCACGTACGCGTTCAAGAACCCCAGGCAGTCAGAATTAATCCGGAGCCCTACACTATGACGTCCCTCGTAATCTGCTGTGTAGTTCCCGGACGCTAAACCCCACAGTTTGACTTTTTTTGTTGCTAAATGCTGTAGCGCCGAGCGTCATCTAGAAGACGCTAACACATTGCAGCACTGAGCACGTGCGACCATTTTGCGTCAAGAAAGTTGTGCCGCGTTATTGGAGGGCTTCTCGTAACTATCTTTCAGATCTGAATCTCATTCACGGTAAGCGGTATAGCATGTAAAGGAAGCAGTTCGGTCACTGCTGTCGCCTGTCTGCAAGAAGCCTCCCCGTCTGGTGACGTGGCACCGAGCCCTTCTCGGCAGTGCTCAGCCACCGATCGGGAAGCGGTACTCAGTGTGGGCGGTCGTATCGACCGGGCCCCTGTGCGCCTTCATCGCGCCGATTCGTATCGGGCCGCGCGTACTGCGTTCGTATATGCCACAGCTGGAATTCCTGTAGCTTACACGGTTCGAACAACTCTGTTGTGTCTCCTCGGGCATTTTGTCCCGTTTTCTCGCCGGGGCAATTTTCTCTTCTTCCGACCCTCAGCCGCCCGTGGTGTGGGTGGCGTCCGTGCTTTGACGAGAAATCGAAAGCGGGCGTCGTCAGAGGAAAACAATTCTGGAACCGCCAGCGCACGACGGGAGAGTTACCAGCTGCTGGCCAGCCGGTTGTCTTCGCTGCCCATGCACGCTGCGGGAGGGCATCGATCAGGGCGCTAGGCCCAGGGGACGTATCCGGACAGCCGCCATTGATGCGGCGTCTGTGGCGCCATCCATCTCTTGGCCCAACGCTCGCCGGTCAGCTTCCGGGCGGCGGTGTCCCGAAACTGGCCGCTCCATCCCCAAGGCTCCGCAGCCGAGTCCGGCTGCTGACGCCCCGGAAAGCACGTGTCTCGCAGTCCCCTTTGGAGCCGCTGTGCTGTCGCCTCTGGCTGGACGCGGAAAGCGTTTTGTCCCGCGCTGACAGCTTCCGCCCTGCGTTCGGCACGGGAGCCGCCGCGGCCGGATGCGCGGCACTGCACACGCTTGCACTATCGAGAACGTGTTGATTTCGAGGGACCGCCGAAAGACGGGCATCGACGAAAGCGAGAGGTGGGGCGAGTGGCGTCGCCGGTGAACTTGTGTGGCTCCAAGTACATAGCACTGGTATAGGGGCGAAGAACAGGCCTCACAGTGGTGTGCTAGTGCGCGTATACCGACCCGTGCACCAAAGGAACGCATATAAGTAATTCCACGCCAAATGAACCAACCGTCACAGATATAGTTGAAATACAATTGAGGAGCCATTCCACTCTGTGAAGTTGGATGATCAGTGAAGCTGCAGCACTTCACACAGGGTTAGACAAGGGTACATGTATTTATTTTTATCATTTGGTAATGGCAGTCACGATATCTTTCTGATTACTGTGATATACACTGATTGGTTCGGTTACAACCTTAGACAGAATCTTGGCCAAAGTTAAATTTATGCACAACCGTTGTTGAGTAGTTGGGTGACTTGTATTGATGTGGCACTAACTTCAAACCAAACTCTTGTAGCGCAAACTGAGTGAAGCATTTATTGTCTGGTTTTGAAATGTGCACTGTTACGATTGGGGGCTCAATCCCATCGCTCGTGATCCGTTGTCAAGATTGGAGTCCGGCATGAATTCGAAGGTAGCTGGCCCATGCCGTCGTCCAACTTATCCACGCTGAGGACGTTGATGAAGAGAAGGACTGCTTCTCACCGAGAACGAAAAATATGGGTTTATTTACAGTATTTATATCAGTCTAACATGACTGTTTGAGAAAGTACATCAGTCTAACATGACTGCTTGAGAGAGAGTGACCTGAGCAGCCGCACAACAGCGGTTTTTAAACACTCGGTCCTCTCCCGATACAAGGTGATGCGAACGTTCGTTTAGTCATCGCAAACTAGCCACCTCCCCGCAGGACGGTCTACACACATACACGCACACACGCATACACACAGGTGCGAAGGTCCGGAGCCGACGTCAGAGGGGCCCCGCAGAACTCGGAGCCGTTCCGGGTAGCGCGTTGTCTTGCGTCTTGGTCGGTGCGTGGGAAGCAGCGCAAAACGGCGTTCCCGCGGCAACTCGCGCACCCGTAGCAGATCAGGTCCGCTTTGGGGAGTTTGGGAACAATAGTTGGCCCGCCGAACTCATTCTGTCACAACGGCGATGAGGCTAGAGGTTGGCGGCGATGCTCCCGAGATGTTGCTTCCACAGTCGCAACGGGCTGGCAAAACTTTGCACTGCAGCTGGCCGTTCTTAACAGCGCCTCCATGGCCCGGAAAATCTCGACTGTCTAGCGCTGACAACCGCTGGGCAGGAAGATAACGGCTGGTGGCCAGGGGGTGATTGATGCCTTGGCTCGAAGCGACCACATGCGTAATCATGTCACCGCCCCAAAACATCCAACAAGGACAGGCAACTGCAAAATGAACCGCACAACACGGCTCTGCGCCGAGATGACGTACCTTGGCTCTCACTTTAGACCCGCTATGCTTCAAAAAAATAAAACACATAAGTGCAGAAACAAAAAGAAAATGCTGCATTTCGCTATGCCAATTTCTGAAGCAATTTCGTGCTGACAAATTCAGGAATCATGGAGGGAATCCTGCTAAATGAGAGGGGATTTTCTTGACTTAACAAAATTAACACTAGTAACCCTAAAATTTAGGTGGGACCCTCAAACGCAGAATTCAAATTAGCCTGCTCAAACCATCCGCATTGCTATGCAACTTTCCCTTCATATATCTAACGGAGAAGTTGTACTTTAGGAGAGTGAGGCCCCATCGGAGCAAGCGACCATTTTTGTGTGACATCTGATTGAGCCACGTCAGAGGACAGTGGTCGGTCTCGAAGATTAACTTCGCTCCGTACAAGTAACACGACAACTTCTGGGCGGCCCAAACTAAACAAGCGCATTCCTTCTCTGAAGAGCTGTAGGCTTCCTCTCTTACATTTAGTTTACGGCTGGCATAGAGGATAGGATGCTCCTCGTTATCGTCGCCGACCTGACTGACGCACAGACGCGAAAAATACATGGAACCCTAGCCATGTATAGCTTCGCTATAAAAATTGACACATGTTTGTTGAAGTTAAAAACTCATTCTGCACGTTTCTTTCTTGCCGAAAATTTTCTAGCGTTTTGGCAAAAATTTAATGTTCTTGCCCACCTGAGCTAGAAAGCACCAATCAACATTTTCTTTTTCGAAGGCATGTTGTGTGATTCAGATATTCAGATGGTGTGTATATATATATATAACAAGATAGCGCCGTGGTGTGACCGCCAAAATAGGCAATTTTACAAATATTTGAAAACTTTGGGTGCTTTGGCACCGGCAAAAGGGAATAAAATTGCAAGGTTTGAATATATTTGCATAGAGCGCAGGGAAATACAGAAGGCACAGATTATATAGAATGGTAGCGCGGTTGACATAGTATAGCCGAAAAATATTTCAAGCCTCTTGCACAACTGCCGTAGGAAAACGTACGCCGCCAGACCAGTTCCATGCCATGCATTTTTGTTAATCCTTCCTTTGCGCTCAATGTGCTCGTTTCTTCTTAGCTGCGCGACGCTAGAGAAAGGGATCACGACAAGATTAGCGGCGAACAGTGAAGCGCGCTGTCAGTCCTCTCTCTCAGTAACTCGGACGCTGACGCCACGCGGTCGTTGCGGCGAGCACCCATCGTATCGGCCGGCCCGAGCTCGTAGCCGCTGCCTACGCAAACATAAATTCCTTTTTACGCAAAAATAAGGACAGCTATACCCGAGTGATGTCTACGTTGCATTTTTGCGGCAAGTGGTGGCCACTGTCAAACGAGAGCTGCGACACGGGCAAACTGTCGAGCCAGCGCCTGCAGCCGCCGGTGCACCGCGAGGCGGCTCGACCGTGTCACGTGCTCCGCAGCCTGGCCTCGTCAGGAATAGGCTCGTATCGTCAATTTTCTGCAAATGAATGCGATGAGAAGGTGAATTGTATTCAAAGCTGTACACTTCGCGAGCGTCGGCTGTTTGTTTTTCGAAGCACCTTTCCGCTGTTGCTTCGAAGCAAAGCGAGCCTAAAGATGGCGCAGAGCAACGTGGCGTTGCACGGAGCCGACTGCGGCTTCGAGCCGCTAGGCAGCTCGTCCCGAAAAGTGCCGACGGAGCGTCGCGCGGTACGCCGTTGCGGCAAGCCTGCCGTGCACGTTTCCGAGTGGCCGCAGAAGATGCAGTGCACTGCCGCGCGCACACATCGCTGAATCAATGGTGTTGTATGCAACTCGCGTAGACATAGAAATTGCCCCAAAGTTTCCTCTGTGTAGCTATAGGCAAGTCTGTTTAAAGCGGGATTTGACTCGGCGATATTATGGGAAGACTGAACCAAGTGAAGAGCATAGGCTGTTATATCCGAAAATATGTGGATTCGTCCAGTGGAGTGTGTTGCTAGCCGCCCGCAAATGGCTCCGCAGTTGCCTAAGCCAAATTGGACATTGTTAGAAAGTGGGAGGCTTGGAACGAACTCTGTGCAATAAACAGGAACCTGGCATGATTTGTTCAGGCAATCCTAACAACTTATCACCACTGCGTAGCGACGGACTCAAGAGCGGTAGGACACATCCTTTAGCCCAGATCAGGTACATATTTCGCCTGCTTAATCTTTAGTGGGCGGCGTGTACTGTCAGGATTGGGGGCTCAATCCCATCGCTCGTAACCCGTTGTCAAGATTGGAGTCCGGCATGAATTCGAAGGTAGCTGGCCCATGCCGTCGTCCAACTTACCACACTGAGGACGTTGATGAAGGGAAGGACTGCTTCTCATCGAGAACGAGGAATAAGGGTTTATTTACAGTATCTACATGCAGTTCATCAGTCTAACATGACTGCTTAAGAAAGTGTATCGAGCATGCGCACAACAGCCGTTTATAAACACTCGGTCCTCCCCCGATTCCAAGGTGGCGGAAACGTTCGTCCAGTCATCGTAAACCCGCCGCCTCTCCGTGGGACGGTTTACGCACACGCACACGCACACACACACACACACACACACACACACACACACACACACAGGTTCTCGGTCCGAAACCGACATCACACGAATTTCGTAGAACCCTGAGCCCCGCGCAGTGCGTCCGGATAGCCTTTGTCTTGCGTCTTGGTCGGCGCGTGGGAAGGGGTGTCCGACGACGTTCCCGCGGCAACTCCCCCACTCATAGCAGATCAGGTCCCCGTTGGGGAGTTCGGTAACAATAGTTCGCCCGCCGAACTCATTCAGTCACAACGGCGACGAGGCTAGAGCGTAACGGTGGCGGTTTCAGCACAAAGCCTGCTTCGTCAAACGCAACCTAGCTGAAGCAACGGAGAGTTGAGGACGCGCGTATTGTTCCCGACACAAAGTCGACTTAGTCACGCCGTGGCTAGAGGTTGGCGGCGGCGTTCCAGGAAAAGATGACGCCCGCGGTCGCAACTGGTTGGCAAAACTTGCACTGCAGCTGGTCGTTCTTAACAGTACCAATATCAACACGGAGGGCGTTAAAACGCTTCCAATAGCTTTGTTGTTTTTTCCATGCATGAGAGACGAGGGAAGCATATGTTCGTTGACGTTTGCGAGTTGCGCGGTACAAATTTTGCCGCGCCTTTATTTTAATAATCTTGGGCAGGCGGATAGTGTAAAGTCCATTCCTGGATTGTCGGGGGCCATCACAAAGAGGAAAATAGCAGGTAATAGAAAGGCAGCCTCACCTAATAACAATGGACAGTAATCATGGATTTAACGTGTGGCAATGGAATTGTCGTGGGTTCCAACACAAAAAAGCTGCACTGCAACAGGTGATCAGGTCATCTGAGGCCAGGCCGAAGGTAATTATGCTGCAGGAAACCTTAGCGGACGAAATTATGCTCACTGGGTACAAAGTTATATGTAGAGACAAAAAAATGGGGAGGGGGTTGGCGACCCTCATTCACAAAATGTTGCCATACATTGAGCATGATATTCACCTTAGACATTCCAGGTTTGAATTTATTCTAGTTGAGATAATACTTAAAAGGAGCAGAGGTAAGACGCACAGCATTTTCTGCTTGAATATTTACAGCAGTCCTAACGACATGAGACAGATGTTTAGAGCACTCTTCAACAAGGTGATTTCGGTTGCCAAAAACTCCCCGCTCATTATTGGAGGGGACTTTAATGCTCCCTATCACACATGGGGATACACTTGGAATACATAGAAGGGAGAGGAGCTATGGAGTCTTGCCATGGATCTGGGGTTATGCTTGATTACTGATCCGGCGTATCCCACCCGTTGTGGCACGTCCACAAGCAGGGACTCCACGCCAGATCTTACTTTTGTAAACAATTCAAGAGGAGCCAATTGGTAACATTCAAACTTGGATCTCGGAAGCGATCATTAACATCATACACATAACCATACGCGTAC
Organism: Dermacentor andersoni; assembly: GCF_023375885.2. Taxonomy (NCBI): domain Eukaryota; kingdom Metazoa; phylum Arthropoda; class Arachnida; order Ixodida; family Ixodidae; genus Dermacentor; species Dermacentor andersoni. The sequence goes on from NC_092814.1 coordinate 147,697,082, forward strand.
TGAGACAGGAAACTAGAATCTTCAAGTTCACTGATTGGGAGCAGTTCAGAAAAATCAGGGCGAACAGAAGGAAAGTGGGGCCTCTAGATGGCGAGCAGGAGCCCGTTCAGACGTGGGTCATCCAGCTCAAAGAGGACGTCAAGGAGGCCACTAAAGAAATCAGGACAGAGGAAAATATTGAAGCTATGGACAGCAGGCTGGCGCATCTGATTGAGGCCGAACAGGCTATATTACAGAGGTGGAAAACGCAGAGACTTAAGAGAAGGCTAAGAAAAAAATAGGGCAATTAAACAGAGAAACTGATCATTCGAAGACCCTCGTGAAGCGACAGTGGGATGAGATCTGTAATTCGGCTGATGGTAGACTCAAACATGGAGGTAGCTAGAACCTCTTCAAGCACTTGCTCAACGAGAATGAAACAAGGACAAGCAAGAGAACAGCTATAGCTAAGTTGGTTCATCAGGAAAGCCAAGATAAAACAGAGAGGGATATCATGGATAGTCTCGCAGCCAAATATCTCCCACTTAAACAACCAAACGAAGGAGACGAGAGCCCCGAATATACGGGAGGCATATGTGAAGAACTTGACCGGGACTTCACTGAGAGTGAAGTGAGGGCGGCTCTTCACAGTCTTAATGGTAGATCGGCGGCTGGACCTGACGGAATAACTAACAAGATATTAAGAAATCTAGATGATGAATCAGTCTAACTGAACACTTCATTGAATGTTGGAGAAAAGGGGTATACTCAAAGGAATGGAGGGTCGCCAATACTATCCTCATATCAAAGCCAGGCAAACAACTCACTCTAGACAGCCTCCGTCCTATTTCCTTAACGTCATATCTAGGCAAAGCTATGGAACATGTCATCCTAAATCGACTCACGAAATACGTTGAGCAGAACGACATCCTCCCATACAACTTGATCGGCTTTCGTCCCGGGCTGTCAACTCAGGATGCTATGCTGCTGATCAAACATCAACTTATACAGGCCAGCCTAGCGCATACGAAAGCTCTTTTGGGATTGAATGTGGAAAAAGCTTTTGATCGTATAAAGCATAAGGAAATACTTGACGTTCTCTCGGAGATGGGTTTAGGTAAGAGACTTTTTCACATGATTAAGGACTTTCTTAGAAATAGAACTGCACAACTCATGCTGGGTGAGCTTAAATCAGAAGCTAAGAATTTGGGAAATAGGGGCACTCCACAATCGTCCAACTGCAGTGGGAGAAAAGGATTCAAAGCCCATTGTTTCAGGACCAACTAAGGGCAGTCCAGAGGGCCCATGATGTCGCTGAAAGGCTTGGCCTGACAGTGCCAACGTGGCAGCGGCCCGCCTTGGCCTCATTAAAGTTTTCACAAACACACATCCTGATTCAGCCTGCCTTGCAAAAGGGGCCGGTAGCATTCGACGAAGATGTAGCCAGGAACCGTTTTCTTTTTTTTTTCCTTCACTCAGCGCGCTCGGCCAGATTATGAATGGGCGCGTACTCTTCTCGTCTGCGATCGATCACTGTGTGACGAAACGCCTTCGACAAGCACGCTTTCGGCACGATAATATCTCTGCCGGATTAGTCGCTCTTAACCGACCAGCAGACAGCGGCCTGCCGAGTTGCGTCCTGCATGTTTGGCAAAAAGAGAAATTGCGGCTTTCTTGGATGAGCGCGTCCGGATTGTTCCCGTCGTGAAAGGAACGGCCGTCGCCACTGCGCGCTCGTGCTTTCGTTATTCTCCCACGCACTGTGTGCACCCCAATCTCGTTTGCGCAGAGGGTTGCTTTCTTGGAGATCGCTCCTGCGGTTTCGCTTCAGCGGCCGAGCGCTGGTCCCATCTGTGCGCACAAATCGAACGGCACTTCTAGCCTGCTGCGGATCACGGCGGGACAGCCTTTCCTCTCAACCCTACTGGGGGCACAAAAGGTTCTTGGGCCCGTCTGGGAACGCATTAGCATATAAACGGGATCAGGTCGCCATGGGCCCTCGAGGGACGCGAGCCGCGCCGCCACTCCTGTCGCAGTCGGTGTCGTGGGGACTGGCTTCGAGTGACCGCTCTTCGCCGGCGTTATTGCTGCGAGGCACTGATGCGGCCGACTCCACTGAGAGCGGCGTCGTCGAGTCACTGAACAGAACCGTGCACTAGGGCGCGGTAAACACGCCCGAGTGCACGGTGAGGCAAGCGCAGGAGAGAGAGAGGGGAAAAAAGGGGGAGGGGGAAGCTACGCCAGCAGCATTGTCAGGTTGTTGTTGTTGTTGTCAGCGAACACTTTCATTTTATTTATTCCTTTTTTCAATTTCCTGTGGCAGGTAGCACAATTCTAGTCCATGAGCTCGTCTACTTGAATAGGCGCACATCACTTGCACAAACAATTGAAATGCATGATCTACTACCTAGCAAAAATTAACTAATTAAGCTTTTACCTAATTACCTTATGACGCAAATTGAAATTTGCAAATTCTAGTCGGGGAGTTCGCAAGACCGATATACTTGGAACGAATTCTCAGGATGACACGAGTTTCGAGATATTTATTCCCGAACTTTGCGGAGAAATGCATTGGCGTTCCAGTTACTTTTTCAAGAAAACGACGTTTTATGCACTCAAGCACAAAAGTAACTGGAACGCCAGTGCATATATCCGCAAAGTTCGGGAATTATCTCGAAACTGTTGTCATCCTGAGAATTCGTTCTAAGTGGGTCTGCCTTGCGAACTCCCCGGCTAGAATTTGGAAATTGCAATATGCGCTATAAGATAATTAGGTAAAACCTTAATTAGTGATTTTTTGCTAGGTAGTAGATCATGCATTTCAATTTTTTGTACAATTAATGTCCGCCTTTTCGAGTAAACTAGCTCATGGACTAGAATTGTTCTACCTGCCATAGGCAATTAAAAAAAATTGCGAGTGTTCGCTGAAACACCCGGTATTCGGGGCTTGACGGTACTGTCGCGCCAGGGTAGCTTCCGTCAAACCAGGCGGTTGAATTTTGTCTCTAGTCCTCAAGTTCTGAACTTTCGTTTCTCCTCTCCTGGTCCTTATGGAACATCAGGGAATGGAAGAGGTTGTGGAGGCCGGTCAGAGATTTGCTATAAGAAAAACGTGGAAGAAAATTGTTACCTACCCCGTCATTAGGTGTTGGGTTAGCAGAGTTACGTCCTGCTTGAGGCACGTAGACTGCGGCAAGTAACGAAGGGACAATGGGGGACGACGTACAGCCAAGCCGGCTTCTGTTGTTTTGGTCGCGATTATGTTTCGCGAACAAGGGCAAAGGAGGAAACTGAATATATAAGTGTGCAGGTCTGCAAATAAGTTACAAGGAACCACTTGCCATAGGGATTCTCACTATTGTCGTCACTGCGTTTTCTTTCATTTTGTTCCTCTTGCTTCTCTGTTCTTAATTTCTTTCTCTGTCTGCTTTCTTTCTTCCCCTTTCGTGAGTCTGGGTCTAGACCTTTTCATCTTTTAGGGATGTATTGTGGCTCCCAAAATTAGGCACTGCGCCTTTTCATTTTCTCTCGATGTATTTTTCTGCTCCCTTCAACCATATTTGTTTTTTGTTTTTCTTTCTTTCGCTTCAATTTTCTGCTACTGCTGTCTCTGAGCGAGGCCTCAAACAGAAAACAGTGAAATCGGTTGATAGAATCTCAAAGCGGATTGAATAACACTGTTTTGGCGAGGCTTTCCAATTTCGAAGGTTCCATGTTCAGCTGCGCTCTTGATCCACTCTATTCGATGCAGCACCACTGACTTGAGGTTCGTCTATTTTGTTTTCATTCGATGCGCGCACAAAGTGCTGCTGCTGGAAGCCTGTAGAAATGCGGCTGTCAAGTCGCGCCCAGATGCGCATCCGGTGAAATGTTCGGCGATTCGGCAACCGTGCGTCGTTCCCCCAGAAGAACGCTCCTGTGGGCCAGTCTTTTCCGTTGTATTGCTTGACTTGCGGGAAAAACGGATTTGCAGTACTTTCTTGGTCGCGTCTAAGGGGTCGGAGTTTGTGGTTGAAAAGTGCGTCCGTTGAATGACGCTCATTGTCACTCAGTAACGGGTTCATATATATTTTTTAAAGGAAACTAATCATAAATGTTTGCTCTAGGATAATAAATTTTTAATCTTCTTGCTTCGGAGTTCGAAGGTGTATTGCTATCCGAGATATTACTCCGGCCCCGGCTGCCTATATGGCGCAGCTGAGCGCGGCCGCGCGAGCCCTATCTTGAAAGCAATCTGCGGTGGATACGGAGTAGGCACGCCGAGGACTGATGGCTTCGTGTGCGTTGTATTCTCGCCGCTTAGTTGGTGTTCAAGCGAGATGCAGCACGAAGGGCAATTCACTTACTACTGCTGCCGCTCCTCCTGGCGCCAGCATTCTGACAGCGACTGCCCGCGGTCACCGAGTACAGCTGTCTTGTATAGCTGTCTCATAATTTGCTATCGCAATCGGTGGTTCGACTTCCGGGCGAAACTGTGACATATTTAACGGCGTGAAAAGCAGTCACCGCGCAGAGAACACGACACACAAGCGTGGCATGCGTGTCAAGAAAGTTCGATGTTATTTCTCTGTCTTTTTTATTATTATTTTTTTGTGTGTGTGGGTGTGTTCACTCAGTCGCTAACATATCTTCTTTTCTGCTCACCAGTGCCCCAGTGGAGCTACCAGAATTGAACAGGAACACCTAGAACTTAGTAGTAATTCTGGACCCCCTCTTTGGCTGCGCTTCTAAATGATGCTTCAGACGACTTGCCTATAGGTTTAGCGTTACTGCTATATCATCGTAGGCAGCGCTCAGGGTGAGCGATTGCCTGTAAGTCTCGAAAAGCTAGATGCGCCAGCAGCCAATGACCTCTCCCTCTTCCACCGCATCAGCGGCAGATTACGTGCAGTAGAGAGAACAGGACTGTCTTTCAATGGCGCAGACGCCCGCTGCGTACCGATGCAATGCGCTGGCAGTGGATGCCTTTGATGCGATGCCTCTAATGTGGTAGTAGGCACGGTGTGCCTGGAACAGTGTGTGCCTGCCGCGGCAAGACGCGTGTTTTAAAGTACGATCAGTTACTTGCAGCGCTTCGGTTCATACTTTCGCACCTGTTTTTCGTTAGGTGGACTACGCATAGCGAGCATGCATGCTGCCATTTCGCGCCTTATAGGGCAACGTTATCAACACTAAGGCGCTGCTATACCTGTACCATCCTACGTTTTCCGCGGCTCCGACAACCAAGTAGAGGAGAGGGATCTGTGCGACCTGCAAGGTTTTGCTGTTGATTCACTTCGCTTTATTTTGCGCGGCCCAGATGAGCCTGGGCCGCGCAAGATACGGATATTGTCCTCACGTTTCGGTCCCGTAAGCCCGTTGTACGTCGGCAGGATTGCTGATGCTAGCTTTTCTGACCTCGCAGTGGGGTCGTGGTACTATTTCGGCGTGCCGAGCAAAACGCGGGATGCCAGCAGGCATCGTCTTCTTATCCTTGAGAGGAAGCGACTCAGCAGGGCGTTATCGAAGCTTCTTGGCGTTCTTTACGATTATTTGCTGTCCGTTGCGTGCGATCGTTGTGTATATATATTGCACAAATTGGTCGGGTGACGTGTCGACGGCTAGTGAATCTCGTCCGGCGGATGTCTCATCCCTCTCGCTACCACCCACGACTCTGGTCTCTCGCGCGAAGCGTCCAATATTGGGCGCACTCGCGCCGGAGGCTTTATCGTAACTCGAACAGATCGCCCGCTAGCTCGTGGCCGGGTTGATGCTCCTGTCAGACCGAACGGCCGATATATTGGCGCGCCGGTGGATCTGGGAAACATGGCACGCTGCCTGGCGTAAATAAATAGCCTTAAGTGTGAGTAAACGGCGCTGTCGGGACGAGGGCGCAGCCCGGCTCGGGGAGTCTGTAAGGGGTTACACACCGTTAGAAAAAAATTACGCAGTTCCGCCCGAAAGGCGAGGCACCGATTGCGATAGCAAATTAGTAAATAGCTGTAAGAAGTAAGGATAGTTTTATCGGCTGTATAAACTTGTAAACATTCGCTTACTAGCTAAATTAAGAATGATAGAATGTGTAAGCGTGACTCAACGAGGACGTAGAAATAGAAACAGACACACAGAGATAGCGCTGTCTTTGTGTGTCTGCTTCTTTCTACGTCCTTGTTCAGTCTTGCTTACACATTCTATCATGGATTCAAACCAACTAGCTCGTCAACGTGTTTTAAGTAAATTAACCAGCGCGGTGTCACGCGCGCACAGGTAAATATGAACACATCTCGCTCGATGACCGCGGAAACTCTGTGAACACGCTTGAGTTAGGAATCGCGGCAGCAGCCACGAGCAAATTGACCTCCGTGCATCTATCGCTTCAATGCGAACGAAACGTCGAAAGCACAGCGCATGCGAAGCTACCGGCTCTACGCGCACTCTGCAAACATCGCAGATCGTTTTGAAGATGAGGCCTGCGCGGGCGCGCACTTTCGCCACGTCGCGGATCGCTTTAGTGCGCCGGCAATGCGTCCCTATACGGCGTCCGCGATTCGCGTGGCCAACGCCGTAGTAGACGCCGCGGTTGTCTCCACTTTGTACGCGGAACGGCGGGCGAGGAGGACATCGAGGCACGAAAGCAGCCGCCGGAGAAGAACGCTCCTCGCCACAGGACAGGACACGCTTCTCCAACAAAAATGCGTACCACAGTCCAAGCTTGCTATCCGTGCGGACCATTCCATAGTTGCTCTAGGGCTATTTTGCCTGAGGTACTTTTGCGCCAATAAACCTCATCAATTACCATCAGCTACGACCTTTACCTTTTGCCTGTGTACGACCAGAGCGTTTAGTGAAACGTTGGCGTTCGGATTCTTCGCGCCGCGTTGACGGATCTACTATTCGCCAGCGGTGCCGTTGCTCGCTTGGTTCTGACATCCAAGCCGTCTCTGGGCCTGCGCTATTCTCTGCGCCTTTTTGTGCCCGCCCTAGTAGAGAATAATGAAAGTAAAAATTTCACAACCGCCCTCTTCGTTGGGACGATTATGAAGAACCAAATAATTTCCATCACAGCTTCTTTTTTGCCGTGCGCGCGGACCGTGGCGAAGTGAGAGGCCGCTGCTCTAGGCATCGGCGTCACACTTCGTCAGTATCTTTGACGGGGGCACACGGAAAGGAAGCACCGTTGTCCCTGATAAGCGATCGGCTCAAGCACGGTTGAGCGCGCTGCAGTACGATAGCGCACGAGCGCAGTCACGTAGTTTTATTTCGTATTTCGCGGGCTTTCTTTAAATGCCGGAAAAAATCACCACGCAGCATGTACGTTGCCGCAAAAAAATTGGATCGGTCGTTTTGAAATGCCCTTTACAATGTAACGAAACGAACTTGGTCCTAAAGGGAACGTTAAAATGTTTGCATAGTTGATCTTAGTTAATGAACTAATTAAGCGCATTGTAAAAAATCTAAGGAGCGCCACTTGAGGGCAAACCATTTGTCGTTGGTTTCATGCAGTCGCGCTTAAACGCTTCTTTTAAACCCTTGGTTCAAGTTACGTGAAGCACCCTGTATATATAATATAGGATTTCGCAATGCGTATTAGTGGAGGCGTGTTCCCCTTGTTGTTCATAAGCGCGTTAACCTGCCTTTTGGAAGAAGCAAGTTGTACTGTGATAACACAGGAACTCCACGGAAAACGCAAATAGCAACAATTTGCGCAGGCTTTCGGAGGGTCGGTATAGTGCAGCGTGATGCGCCGAGCCCAGCAGCACTCTGCGCCAGTGAATCCCCGCTTGGCTCTCTCTCTCTCTCTCTCTCTCTCTCTCTCTCTCTCTCTCTCTCTCTCTCTCTCTCTCTCTCTCTCTCTCTCTCTCTCTTTTTTTTTTTTTTTTTGTGCATTTTGTTCCTCGGCGGCGCTCTAGTTTCCAGCTGTGCACCGTGGTCGCTGGCCGCATTGTTTTCTGTACTTTGATAGGGGTCCTTGGGGGGGGGGGGGGGGGGGAAGGGGCGTTTTCGTATGGCGACATTGCGCCATCAATTTCCCGACAGGGGGCTATACACACACCGCCTGGCGCTTCCAACGCATGACAAAACACTTTACGGGCTCGAGACGCGGCACTGTTTGGCGGTGCCGGGGACGGAGGGAAGACACCAGCCGACGGCGTGCGGCCCTCGATGTTGAAGAAAGTTGAAGAGGCGGAAAGCTGGGGGAGGGAGGGGAGGTTCCTCAATTTTCTGGTGCACTGACTGCGACCGCATTGCCGACGGCGACGGGTGCAGCAGCGCGCGGTTCGTCGGACTCATTACGTCGGCGCCGACACATTGGGCGTGATCGTCGAATACGGGAAGGCGAGTGAGGAGGCGTCGTTATTTGGGTCGTCCCACTTCCAAGCGAAGGCAGTAACGTCTTTAACTGTGCGTTCATTGCGCGCTAGCGCTCACACGACTTGCGCTTGTCTGTTACGGCTGAACGCTCGCGCTGCCGCGCTGTGTTCGTTTCTTTGGTGCCCGTATATTTAATGTACTTCAGCTTTGGTGGCTTCAGGAAGGAATATTCTACAATGGATCTCGTCCATGTCATCAGTCAGGTAATCGAGAAATCTGCGGAGTACAATCGATCTCCTGATATGGCTTTCATAGACTGTGAAAAGGCATTTGATTCAGTAGAGAAAATATCTACAAAGATTCCACAGCTACTTTGGTTCTTTACAAGAAAATCTATAGGAAATTACCTATCAAGAATGGGGTCAACCAAGGAAACACAATCTCTCCAATGCTATTCACTGGATGCTTAGATGTATTCAAGCTATTAGACTGGCAAGGCTTAGGAGTGAGGATCAGCGGTGAATATTTCAGCAACCTTCGGTTTGCAGGTGACATTGTCCTGTTCAGCAACACTGGTGTCGAATTAGAACGAATGATGGAGGACCTTAACCGAGAAAGTCTATGGCTTAGGGGCTAAGCTGTTGTACTGCTGAGCGCGAGGTCGCAAGATCAAATCCCGGCCGCAACGCCCGCATTTCAATAGGGGCGAAATGCAAAAACACCCGTGGTCCCGTGCCTTGGTGGCACCGGAAAGGTCCCCTCGTGTTCAAGCTCAATTCCGAGTCCCCCACTACGGCGTGGCTCTTAATCAAATCGTGGTTTTGGTAATTAAAACCCCAGAACTAATTAATTCCAGAAAGTATAAGAGTTGCGTTGAAGATTAATATGCAGAAGACAAATATAACTTTCAATAGCCTAGCAAGGGAACAAGAATTCAGGATAGCCAGTCAGCCTCTAGAGTCTGTACAAGTGTACGTTTATCTAGGTCATTTACTCACAGGGGACCCTGATCATCACAAAGAAAATTCTGGAGGCTGTCACTGTATTCGTCGGGGTGCTCTGTGCCCCCGGACTCCTCCGTTCGATTCACGGAGAATGGTTGGGAATTCCTTGGAACATTGAAGGCCTTCAGCGGATGTTTGAAGCCCAGCACAAGGGCAACCACTTCAGAAGAACGAGGGGGAGGGGGGGGGGGGGAGCGCCCGTTGCTCGATGATAGGCACACATTGTGGCGCAACAACTATAGTTGCATGTTCACTTTCCTTTTCTGCGGTTGCGTTAGTTCGCTTTAGTTGTGTGTACTTCGCTGTTGAACTAAAGAAAAAAAAACATTGAGTCCAATTTACAGAATGAAGTACAATAACTATATCGTACAGGATTAGGGAGAATACGTCGGTATTTGTGTTTGGCCAGGTGAACATGGAGTTCTGGGTTTGTTCATCAGCAGAATGTGGGTGGCCGAGTCAGTGTTTCACTCGCGTACATTGGGCACGTTCTTTTACCACAAAGCGACGGCAGTTATCCTTGTAAGCGCTTCCTCCATATGTCACACTCTCGTATTATGCCTCCTTCGCAAAATGCTGCACCTGAACTCGTCTTAGACACGCACACGCGTTGCTTATGCGTGCTCGCGCGGTAGCGCCTGCATACAAGCGATCCTTCTACCCGGTCCGCAGATCAGCCTTTGTAAGTTATAGAACATTGTAATATAGCCTACGGCACCCATTTCGTCGTGTGACTATACCGAATGAGCTCTCCAGTCATCTTTATATAGAGGGCAGAGAAACCTCCGAGTCTACGTCGAATAGAAGTGTTTCACGAGACTTGCTGTCTGATGGGAAGTCTACACTCAGAAAAAAAGTAATTGGAGTTACTGAGTTAAAGTTAGAAACTGTTTGTCACAATATTCACTACCTAGGCAGTAGTGTGTCACAATATTTACTAACTAGGTAGTAACGTGCATTTAGTAACGGCAGTGGTAGTGACTTTACTGACTACAAATAGTAACCGTTCCTTGTGGGGCTCATTTGCCAACTCCGAAGCGAAGTAATCGATGCTAACGCAACTAGCTGCATGATAATTACCAGCAATATTATGTGGTCTGTTTGGTTTAGAAGCGCCACTTCTTGTGACATATGCTCATGTAAAAGCATAATAGTGCGAAAGAAAGAAAGAGAGAGAGAAAGGAGAGCAGCATTTTTTTCTATCATATTCATTACTCATTTATTATTGGCGCCTATTAGTCGTGTTTACCAGAGACAACACTATGGTACAACGACTTTGGCGAATTATGTATTGAAAGTCATACGGCGCCGACTCGTTTCCGTCAGTGCCACCTAAATTGCAATCAGCGGAAAGTCGAGCGTGCGTAGCAGCGAATGGACGAACGATAAACGAGCACACACATACAGACAAGAGTTACTACGCGACATGCATTTTATGAGCGATTCCAAGAGTGCAGGTCAACGTACTTTTATGTAGAGTGCAGGTCAACGTACCATCCGCACATACAGGGTATTTCACGTAACTTGAGCCAAACTTTAAAGAAATTCAAATGCCATGTAGATGGACCGAACAAAGGTAATGTTGTTCGCCGTCGCTTGGAGATAGAATATTTTTGCATTCCGCTTAGTGACATAATTAGTCACAATCACGCGCTGCGTTATGCCGCTCTCTTTTTACCATGCACCTTTCATGGTGGGAACCCTTTCGTGCTCTCGCGTTGGACTCGGTCTGCCTGGGGCTCGGCACACTCGCGGTTGTGCTGCGCCCTTCCGCCCTGCACCGCTTGCAGACGCCGTTGTCTTCCCGGCTGTGCACCCAGATGGCTCTGCAGCGCCAGTTTCCGTTTTCGCGTGCAGGCTGCGCCACCTCGGTGATCCGTGCATCTGCACGTCCGGCGGATCGACGAGATGCAGCAGTTTCGTGGGGCGTTGGAATGAATGACAGATGGCTATACAAAGCTGACATCCGGAAGGAGGGGGGTGGTCGCTCCTCCGACGTCTTTGTCCCGCCTCTCCGCTGTCTCTCGTGTAACATCGCCGCACTTTCGAACTGGCACGAGCAACGCAGCGATCCACCCCGTGCAGTTGACGCTGGCTGACATTTATAGGCTGCGACACGGACGTCTGCAAGAGCGCAAACTGACACGCGTTTTAGTTACATTTTCTTTTCGCTCCCTTCCAAAAATGTTTCATTCGTCTGCTGCCACTGTGTCGTGACATTTCTCGTGTTCTTTGTTTTTGATATGGTCGCTGCCGCGCACAGCTTATATTTCTCCCCGTTGTAAGCGCTGAGCTTCGCGAACAAGTGATTGATCTGCGTCCGCCGTTTTTGTTCGCTTTCGCTTGAGCGTGGTTGCCTGTAACGCAGCGTTACTGCTGTGTTCTTGTCTTCTTTCCTCTTTCTCCCTTCCTTCATTTCTGAAACGATGCGCCGTCGAATACTTGAGCCGCCGTGGCGGGACTTCGCTGTGCGCTTATAATGGACCATGTTGTATATACACGCGTTGTTTTATTTTCCTCTCGCGTGACATCCTGGCTCCATAGCGCGCGTGTGTTGTATTATGTTTAGTGCGAGTTTCCTGTGTTTAGTGACTGGAATTTTCCCCGGGCTCTGGCTTAGCGGTGTTAGGTGAAGGTGCAACATGCTACTGTGCGAGAGCCGATGGCTCGAGGAAGTGAACGGAAGAGGTTATAGCACCCGTTTTAAAAGGACAGTGCGGCCTATATCTGCGTAGAATTGAGATTTTTAGAGAGCGGGATATATTGAAGGAAGGCCGACGCAGCAGCAGCTCACCATTCTTCGCTCTCTTCTAACGGATCCCCAGTCTCTGCAAATTGAGCCGCAGCGGGAACTGGCCTGTTCTTTCTTTCAAAGATTTATTATGCTCAGGAATACTCGGTGCAGGGTTGGGAGCTGGCTGGGATGCCTTAATAGAACTGGCTGTTGCCGATCGTGAATCTGACGGCATGCATGAAAATGCGCTCGCGTATAAGCAGGTGGTCAGAGTCGTAAAGCTTTGCTGGATCAGATTCGGTTTCTTAGAGCTGAGAGAGTGCAAATGGGTTTGTACAGGTGTGTATTTGCACCTGGCTTGGATCGCGCAGTCGGTCATTGCAAAACGTGCAGTAAGAGTGGGGAGCGACTTGCGTTCACGCTTTATTGGTCGCAGCACCGGTAGCGCGACCTCTCATGGAAACGATGTAAACCAAGATATATATGAAAGGACTATACCTGTCATGTGCGGCTTGCGTGCCACTGTCATCACGTCGCTAGTATTTTGCCTTTGTCGGTTTAATCCAGTAACACTGTGACGAATCCCCAACTGCACATGTATATTATAGATATACCGTGGCGACTCTGTGACCAGGAGGACGGCACTGATGCCGGGCTTTGTGCTGTCGAACGGTTACTCCGTATATGCGAGACAAGTCTGGCATTAGTTCCGGCCCTTGTACTGAGGAACGGATACTATATGCGATGCAGATGACCGAACTGCAGCGCGTCAGCTCAATTCTTCCCCCTTTTAACGAGCCCCTCTGCCGCTTCGCTAACCCTGGCTTAGCCTGTAGCGATTTCTCTGGCGCTCGCGAGCCACCGCTTGAGAAACAGTTGGTGCATGATTCCAAAGCAGCCGCTTTTCTGCACTTTCCTACAGTATACTCGCTCATTGCATGAACCACCTATTTTGCAGTACGAGACTCTATTTTTGTTACAAAAATATTTTGAAGACAAGGTCGTCTTTGGAAACTTCAGATCAATTTGGAGTTCGTGGGATATGGGTATCTGGCCACTTCCGTCTCGTCAAATTAGGTGATTCCTTCTAGTGCATGCAGGACAACGAAAAAGGCGTCAAAAGGAAGCTTGGAACGAAAAAGACCCACCACATGAGCGTACAGCTATGTACGGAGCAGTAGCGGTGCGTAATGAGGGCAAAAAGGCCACAATGAAACCCAGATGCGCTCGTTCAAAGTGCGCGCGCTGAAACCCCGAACCGGAAGCGTGGCTTTTACTCAACGTAAAATGTAAGCCGATCCTGGAGTTAGTGTAGTCCTAATGCACCCAAGACGTTAATTTTCTTCTATGTCAACCGCTGTTGACTTCCCCTCGGTCTTTTGTGGGTGTGATCCCATGGCGACATTAAGCAACAATTTTTATTTCCAGCGATGATTAATTGGTGTCGCAGAATCCAATGTAATCTTGAGTATACGCAACAGTTACTAGCGTACACGTTTCTATTTCATGTGAAGTATGAAAATCAACAAAGTGCACACGTTAGCTGCTAATACGAGGGCGAATCAAAAAGTCTTTGTCCCTATTTTTTTATTAGCCAAAATAAGGCACATATAGGTAATCACAAATATACGTAATATTCTGCGTACCCTACACTAATTTTCTACATAGTCCGGTTCAGACATTTGTCCTATCGCAGCACTAAATTAGAGATGACCTTGTGCTAAGTCAGCGGCGCACGCGGTCTCCCGGAACGCTCATTGTCATGCAAGTCTTCGCGGCCTTTTGCGAACTCACAACACCACCACCTCACACTTCTCAAGGGGAAACACCTTTCCCCATACGTGGGCTGCATTTCCCTGTGGGTTTTGATGGGCGTTCGTCCCTTGAACCATAGAAAACGAATCACACTTCGTTGCTCGTACGCCGTGGACGTGTGAAGCACAACCGGCATCTTGAACAACTGACAACAGCGCCGTGCAGCGGAGCTACCGGCAGGTAAGGCCGGGCCGGTCCAAGAAAGCTCGACCGCTGAAAACGAATATGTTGACTTCGCATTTACAGCCGTAATTTAGGGGGCGGGGCAAAGACTTCCTGATTCGCCCTCTTACATACATATCTGCAGGTAAAAAACGCTTTAAGACATTTCATTTATTTAGTATCAGGTCCGTTCAGGCGTTACAGAAAGAAGTGGATGACAACGAAAAAATAAATAGTGAAAATAAACAAGTTGTTTAGTATATAGGTGATTACAGATTGCACATTTGAACATTGTTGGATCTTGTATTGAGACGATGGAGGTGGGAAGGTGATTCCAGTTCCTGCTAATACTGGGAGCAAACGATTATAATACAGGTTAGTTCTTGATACTGGAACACCGACTTTGTGACTGTGGTCAATGCGCCGCGCCGCGTATTTAGGTGTGATTAGCAATTGTTTAAGATTTACAGAGAAGTTGTATATGGCTAGGGTTCCGGTGCATTTTTGTTCTCCGGGAACAAAGCTATCATCATCGATGGCATACCCCCGTAAGCATTCATACTCCCGTAAGCAAGCAAAAAATGCAATGGCTCATAGCCCCGTAAGGCAGATGCTACAAGCACTCAGCAAAGTGAAGCGAACAGTGCTCTAATCACGCATACAGCAAACAGATCAGCATGTCGAAGACTGTCCTCATCAGTGGCTCATACCCCTGTGAGCAGTGGCTCATACCCCTGTGAGCAGTGGCTCATACCCCCGTAAGCAAGCAAAAAATGAAATGACTCGTAGACCCGTAAGGTTCATGGCTACTCACTTTGCGTGAATTAGCTGCGATGACACTACCCCTGTTGTCGTTGTCGGTACCGAAAAGGGAGCGGTTTACTCAATGACTCATAGTCCGGTGAGGTTCATGGCTACTCACTTTAGGTGAATTAGCTGCGATGACACTACCCCTGCTGCCGTCGGTGATTTCAATGTGGATGTGTCGGTACCGAAAAGGGAACGGTTTACGCGTTCCGTGTAGCAGACATATCCCTTGCGATGCCACACCGATCCGGCCCAACCGACCACCCAGAGGCGTACGTG
Organism: Dermacentor andersoni; assembly: GCF_023375885.2. NCBI lineage: Eukaryota > Metazoa > Arthropoda > Arachnida > Ixodida > Ixodidae > Dermacentor > Dermacentor andersoni. The sequence continues at coordinate 147,712,154 of NC_092814.1, forward strand.
CATCGATTTGACATTATAAAATAATGTGATTGCAGTTGCGAGTGAAATAATGATCACGCACCAAGACAATAAATAAGTGTGCGTACCTTTCGTCACGATGACCACCCATCAAGACAATAAGTTCGTACCTTTGTTCAAAATTATGTGTCTTCTCCGTGTCGTGTGCTGACAGCTTCGCTGGTCAACCACCTTCACAGAGTGGAATGGCTCATGATTTTAATTAGTTTAATATATTTCGTGATATACACATAGACGAGATTTGATGGTGGAGAGACAGGTCAGGGAGGTGTAATGCTTTTTCATTTATGAAACGCATGCAGTCCGGGAGTAATTCGCTGCGATAAACCTAGAAGAGCGATTCTGGACCGACTCTAACAATGACATAAGAGGGTTAGTGTGCTGTGCTGGTCCTAGACACTTGACGCGTGCTCTAGTTTAGGGTGCACGAAAGTCTTGTAAAGTAATAGCTTTTGTGACATACGAGCAAGGTAAAAGTTACGACGAAGAAAGCCAAGTGTTCTGTTAGCTATGTTTATAATGTGATCAATATGTGTCTGCCAGTAAAGTTTGTCAGTAATATGTACACCGAGATATTTCTACGTGCCAACGAGGTTCAAGGCGCTGCCATTAAGAGAATAACTATATGGTTCAGGTGGTTTAGTCATGCGTGTAATTCGCATTGCTTTGCATTTGTTAATGTTTCGTTTAATTTGAGTATTGCATCAGCTGCAAATGTTATCAAGGTCGGACTGAAGGGTAGATGCATCGGTGGTGTTAGACATTTCTCTGTATATAATGAAATCACCCGCAAAAAGCTTCATGCAAGAATTAACCAAGTTTAGAAAGTCGTTAATGTAGATAAGAGACGAGGTCCTAGCACAGATCCCTGAGGAACACCTGATTTAACTGTACGAGGCAGGAGTCATGCTCGTTAGTTGTTAAGTACTGTGTCCGGTTGCTTAGGAAAAAAAAACTCGATCCATTAAACTGTATTGACATGTAGGTTTAGTTAATTAAGCTTGAAAAACAGCTGGTGAGGGAGTGTCGAATGCTTCAACAAAATAATAAATATGCAGTCTATAAGAGCTGAACGATCCTAGGTAGCATGTACATCATTAGTAAGTGCTAACAGCTGACTCTCGCTAGAGTGATGTTTACGAGAACCGTGCTGGTTAGCTGTAGAAAAAGAAACTTATTCTAAAAAATATGCAAGACAGGAACAGATTACGTGCTCTGACAGTTTGCGTGGAATGGAGGTGAGCGAAATGGGTCTTTAGTTACTGGGATTGTGAATATCACCAGATTTATGTACTGCGATCACCTTTCCCGCCTTCCAGTCGTCAGGTAGTGAGGCATCCTTTAAAGACGACGAGAAAATATGCTACAATATAATACCTGAAAAGGTTTCAGTACCCTTTAAAAAAACTTCTAATTAATTTCGTCAATACCCGACGAAGTCAATTTGGCTTTCCTGAAATGCTTAATATTGCACAGTTTATTAAAACTGGTTCCATACGTGGAAAGGTTGAAGCAGGAATCTCGGGAAGCGTATGCGGTGATGAATCGGCAAAATGCGACGAAAATGTTTCAGTACGTGACAGCATTGCTCACGACGAACTGTAAGCCCGCTTTCATATTTTAAGGTATTATCTTTACTGCTTTGTGTGTTTATCACACTCCAGATTTGAGTGGTTTAGTGGCTAACAAGGTAGGAAGAGTAGTGTTAATGAAAGTATGCTTAGTGCGGCCACGAGCATTTTTGTAGTCTGAAGTGACGGACAGATAACTACGCGTTAAGTGTTTTGGAAGCCTTACAACGATGAAAAATGTTTTTTTTTTTTTTTTAAATTGGTGGACGGCTCAAAGATGCATTAAACCAGGGAGCTTGTTTACACATAGATATACGGTGAATAGGAATATACATTTCTTTGAGAGTCTTCACTTCTGTTTTAAAGGATTGATTGATTGATTGATTGATTGATTGATTGATTGATTGATTGATTGATTGATTGATTGATTGATTGGCTGGACTTAACGTCCCAAAGCAACATTTGGGCTACGAGTGATGCCCTAGTGAAGCGCTCCGGAATAATTTTAACCACTTGGGGTTCTTTAACGTGCATCTAAATCTAAGTAGATGAGCGCTTTTGCATATCGAATTTATTACTCAGAAAAGAGACACGTCATATGTTTCCTTTCCCAATAATGACAAAAAGAAATATTACCAGCCCAAATTTTGTATTACAATTTATTTATCTGCTGCCGTTGTGCAGTAAATAAGCTTCGTTTTCTTATACGTTGCCTCTGAGTGACACTTAATTCTTTGGGGTCGACTGAAAATGAGAACCGGTAGAACGGTTATTCGCACTGATAGCGGTGCTTCGGAGAACTTAAATGATTTCATCCGCCGTAGTTGCTTAGTGGATATGGTGTTGGGGCTGCTAAGCACGAGGTCGCGGTATCGAATTCCAGCCACGGCAGCCGCATTTCGATGGGGGCGAAATGCGAAAACACCTGCGTACTTATATTTAGGTGCACGTTAAAGAACCCCAGGTGGCCCAAATTTCTGGAGTCCCCCGCTACTGCGAGCTTCATAATCAGATCGTGGTTTTGGCACGTAAAACGCCATAATTAAATTAACTTGAGGGATTTTGCATGTTTTGCAGTACTACTACTTTGTCTAGTACGAGGTGTTTGTCATTTCGTTAGCCATGAGTGTCTTCTAATGCGTTAGAACCACTGACATTATTCTAGAAGTCGTATTCCTTGCTTTTATCTTTTTTTTTTTTTTTTAGGGGAAGGGAATGGGGCTGTCGCTCATTTCACTATAAGCCATGGAAAGAATGCACTTTTCGCCTTCAATAAGGATTTTTTTTCCCTTTAAACGAATTCTTTTCAACGAAAAAAAAAAAACGGTGGTACGGTAGGAGTGTCTGCTCGGTCCGAGCAAGAAGCTGTTTCAGAAAACGCGTGCCACGGGCTTATTGCATGCGAGGGAGGGGAAAAAAGCTACCCTTTGCTTATGTTCGACCCACGTACACGTACGATGAGGCGTGTGCTTGTTAATCGCGAGGATCTCATCAGTGGCGGGTTTAGCAGTGCGTGCCTTGTGTGTGACTGATGCAAAAACGAACGAAGCAGGCATGTTGCGTATAGCCTAGCCCCCACTTCACTATCTTGATCTAGCTGAAGAATGATTAACATGGGTCGGATCCACTGGTGCAAAGCGGGTGCTGCACTAGGAAGAAACGATCAAGCTCGAGAGCCAGGACCCCGACCCTGTCGAGGAACAACGTGGACAAACAGATGGGTTGGGCCGGGAGACCGTCCATCGCAGATAAGAGCCAATTCCTCCAGTTACGGCAAGATTGAAAAATATCAGTACGATAAATGTGAATAACTGTAAAGGATGATAGAGAGACAGCTCGCAAATAGACAACGAAAACAAACAGATAGCGAAACTGACGGAACAATTTAATATGCAGTACGAGATGACTATGTTACTGCTAGCCAAAATCGAAACTGCAGGCGGAAACTAACGTAAAGCGCAAACTAGCTAAGCGGGACACTCAGTCCGAGACACAGAGCCTACAAGAGGCGGAGGGAGAACCAACGTGGTTCCGACCCCCACAAGAGGCCAGTAACGCGGTGGCGCAACTCGCATGCGAAATGGCGCGGCTAGCAGCGCAAGTGGAACAAGTTTGCTCAGAGATGGCAAAGACCAGCACGAAGAGCAGCAAACTGGAAGCCAACGTCAACAAACTCACGCTTGCAAAGAAAAGCAGGAAGAATGTCCCGTACAGCAAGCCAGGGACTGAAATGCACCGTATACAGGCAGCAGCCTGGCCCTGACCGTAGATGGCGTAGCGAATTAAGATTAGGTGGAAGGAAGCCACGACGATTCTCCACTGGAATTGTCGTGGCTTCAGGAACAAGGTGGGTGAGCTGCAACAACACGTACGTTCATTCGAGAACAAACCAGACGCGATAGTATTGCAAGAGATAAACCAACGACCCAGATTCCCTGGGTATGTAGCGTATGTGGATCCGATGGGGAAAGGGACGGCAGCATTGGGACGCAATTGTATAGCGGCGACCCACACCTGCACAGCGGGGATGCGAACACACCTTCGTGGAGCTGCACAGTCGAGGCATAGGAAACACGGAGAACGTGTGTATACTGAACATGTAGGCAGACCAAGAATGGAATACACATGGCGGGAACGATACAGGATGCAGTGAGTGAGGTAGGCTCGTACTGGAGGATTTCAACGCCTCTCACACGACGTGGGGATACCGGTTCTGTTCGAATAGAGAGAGAGAACTAGCACATTTCATAGAACAGTAAAACTTGGCCCTATACTCAACGAGCCCGACACCCCCATCCGCACGGGGACGAGCACGGCCAGGGACACCACGCCGGACCTCTCGCTGCTGATGGGAACTCTGGACGCCTCATGGCAAAACGTGGGAACGAATATGGTGTCGGACAACGACATAATCAGGATGACAATCAGAGCCCTACCGTCAAGTTGAAGATGGGTACGGGCGAGGATTACCAATTGGGATAAGCTAAGAAATGAGCAAGAAGGACCGGATGGGGAAGAAGGGACAGTAAGGCAGACATACGAGACCTGGGAAAAACAGCATCTCGCCATCGAAGAAAAACACGCAAAAGATCGCGACCACTCACCATGCCACCCGGGTAGTCGCCAGACTGGCGCACCTGTGGGAAGCGAGAGACTGCCAGCATGTCAAACTAACCTAACGCTGGAAAAGGCAGAGACACAACTAGAAGTTACCCATTCTAAAATTGCTAAACTCCATGTATCCCACTCGCTATAGGGCCAACTGCCCTTGGTGCGGCGGCATACCCACCCTAATACGTGTAACGTGGGAGTGCTTTAAGTGTCCTCATAGGCCAAATAGCAATGGCACAATGGAGCAATGGGAGGCACAGCTCGCCCGTTCCGACTTGGCAGGACAAACATCTTGAATTAGCCAGGTCAGGCAGGCGGCAGAAGCCAATGGAGCCCTGGACTGAGAGGCTCCGCCCACCCCTCCTTAAGATCTTTTCCTGTCAAATAAAGTTTATATATATATATATATATATATATATATATATATATATATATATATATATATATATATATATATATATATATATATATATATATAATATACGCAAGAGGATAAGGGAAATAAACAAGGCGGCAGAGTACGCGGCGGAATTACGTAAAGGAAGCTGGCTCGATCTGTGCGACGGCCTGCAAGGAACCCTATATCCACTCTGAAAGCGTGATACCTCCTCAAGCGCCTCATCGAGCCGATGACAAGCAACAGCGAGACAAACAGGAGTATGGCGCGAACCTTGAACAATTACGACGGGGACGTGGAGAAATTAATGGAAGACTTGAGAAATACATCAAGACGGAAAAGAGCAAGAATCGGCTGGGACCGTACCGATGCGGGCCCAACGAGGAATTGTATGAATCCTTTACGGGCCCGGAGCTAAGAATTTCCATAGCAGAGAGCAACCAGAAAAGCGCTTCGGGGCCGGACACCATCATGTACCGATTACTGAACAACTTGGGCGACAGAGCGAGAGAAGAGCTCCTCAGGCACATGAATGGTGTCCGGGAGAGCGGCAAACTGCCAAGGAGATGTAAGGAAGCAAAAGTTAGGTTCATTCCAAAACCAGGAAAGCCCGAACATCAGCAATCTGAGACCCATCTCCCTCACGTCCTGCGGGGGCAAGGTGATGGAAAGGGTGGTGTTAAGCAGACTACAGAGACACTTGGACGTCACCAGTCAAATGCCGGACACCATGTTTGGTTTCCGAAAGCACCTGACCGCGCAGGACGTGTTCATACAAGTCAAAGAAGAGATCATGAAACAGGCCACGAGGCACTCGCCACGCGCCATCCTGGCACTTGACCTTAAGGGGGCGTTTGACGCGTCCTGACCAACATCCTGACCAACCTCCAGGGCACTGTCTGCGGAGAATGGGTCTTCATTTACGTGCGGGGCTTTCAACGGATCGGAAAGCGAGAATCACAGTGGGGGAGAAAGTATCCCCGCTCATCGAGCTGGGCAGTAGGGGGACCGAGCCTCAATCAAGGCTCGGTCCTCTCGCCCTGTTCAACATGGTACTCCTGAGCCTGCCCTAGGCGGTCGAAGCGATTGAAGGCTTGGGGCACGCGTTCTGCGCCGACGACATCTCGCGGATGGATGCAAGACACACTGCAGATGGCGGCGGAAGTGGTGGACAAATATATATATATATATATATATATATATATATATATATATATATATATATAGTCCGGCAGCGGGCGCCATCTAAAAGACTCAAGGAAGACATCAGAGTGGTGCTAGATGGAGAAGACATTGTGCTGGGCCCCAGTGTCAAGATCCTAGGACTAGTGATACAAGCGAACAACAAGGCGGAAGCGTCTGTTAAAAGCTAAGGCATATGACAGAGCAAATACTCCACATGCCCCGCAGATTGGCGACGATACGCAGAAGAATTAAAGAGAGCGACACCCCGAGGCTCGTACAGGCCTTCGTGGTGTTCTGAATTACGTACGTGGTACCGTATCTCCTGCTGAGCGCGGTCCAAATGAAGCAGATCGACGTGATAATCACAAAAGCAATCAAACATGCCGTTGGAGTTCCGATGAGTGCCTCCACGGATAGACTTGTGAGGTTGGGCTTGCGTAACACGGCGGACGAACTGATATGGGACCACCGTTCCCGCCAGAAGCGTCGCCTAAGTCAAACGAAGGCCGGCAGAAGTGCCCTTAAGAAGATCGGCTGAGGGGAGACGAGACAAACAGAGCGAGGACAACTGTCAGACTACTGGCTCGAAGCTATCAAGGTGAAACAACTCGTCAAGAACGTGAGCCCAGCACGCCACAGCGGCAGACGGGAGGCCAGAGCAAAGACAACAGGCTGCTGGCTGGTCAGAAGGGGGTAAACTTGACCGACGCCTCCGAAGACAGAGGAAAAAGTTGGGCGACCGCAACGGTGACAACCAAGGAAAAGCTGTTAACGTGCGCGGCGGCAAAAACAAACAACGTCGAAGAAGCGGTAGAAGTGGCAATTGCTCTGGCCCTCACCGTACCGGGCAAGACTAGAGTGGTCACAGACTCACAACAAGCGTATAGAAGCTTCCAGTCGGGCTGGGTAACCCGGTTGGTGCTTCGGGAACTCAAAGGCAAAGAACCTCCGAAAGGGGAAGCGATAGAATTAATCTGGGTTCCGGCTCACTGCGCAGTGGAGGGCAACGAGTTTGTCCACCAGCAGGGCCCGAGCGCTGTCACACCGGGCCACAGCCGCGGAGAGGGAGGAAGAGAACGCAAAGAGCCAGCCACTGGTCACGTACGTAGACATAGTGGAAAATTACAGAGACGAGAAACAGCTTCCCCGAGCGCCACCCCAAGTTGACGAGGGAGCAGCAGACAGCATATAGGCAGATTTACCCCCGTATTCAGAAATGCAACTTAAGTTGAAGCCCATGCTTGACTTGATCTAAGTGACGCCTATCGTGAATGCGCCGAAGGAAACGCAGGGAGCGTCTTTGGGCACGTTAACGCCAGGCGTCATCTAAATCAAGTCAAGCATGGGCTTCGACTTAAGTTGCATTTCAGAATACGGGGGTTAGAGTCGCACCCGCACCCCCGCATACAAAACCGCACGTACCCGAGCCAGTACGGGTAGGAGTGCCCCGTGTGTCGGGAGCCAGGAACATTCCAACACATGATAGGGGAATGCGGTTTTAGCCAAGAACAGCCACCACTCCTCACTAACCCCAACTTCAACATGAGCTCCCGACCCATCCCACCCCTTAGAGAGCGATGGGAGGTCTTGCTTAACTGTATATATTGACGGATTCGCAACAGGCATGCCGAGCGTTCCTATCAGGACATGGCATCCCGAGAGCGGCGCACCAAATTCTCAAACAGATCCCGCAAAATACACCAACCACACCTCCCCGCATCCACTTACTCTGGACCCCTGGTCATACCTCGCTGCCGGGTAACGAACGCGCACATGCGGTTGCCCGAGAAATTTCCCTCCGGGCCACTCGGCGTGGTGAGGCGACTAGTTCAGAGTGGGGGGATCCCTAGCTCCGTTACAAAGACATACTCCGTCATTAAACACGCATTCGTCGTACCTACCCCGCACCACCGCCGTCCTTCTCGCGGGAGGAGGCAGTGGCATTACGACATTTTTAAACCGCAACTTTTCCAAATCTTGTCTCTCTCATTAAATTCTACCCACACTGTTGTGCAGATTGTTGCCCTGGCTGTGGCCGCTCGCCCACAATCTTCCACGTCACGATTGAGTGCACTGCAAACCTCTTTCCTCCCTTGCCAACTCTCCTTTACCCCCTACGCAACAAAGAGCTGTGGGACAATGCCCTCCGCGACGGACCTCCCGAGGTCCTCCGAGCTGTGATACAACGGGCTCGAAACATCGCCGGAATCATCTTAGGGACCCAGGACTGAGGGTTCCTCCCACACTGCTCTCGCCATTCAAATATTATTAATAAAGATGTTTTACTCTCTCTCTCTCTCCAACCCCGTCCTGGAATATCAGCTGCGCGCCTCGTAACCAGCGGTCAGGTGGCGAGAGCAGCATACGGATTCTTGTGATGCGCTAAATGAAGACGCTCACTAAATAAAGTTTTTCATTCATTAATTCGTCGGAAATGATACGGTCAGACGTTCTTAGTATTGTTTTTATCGCGTTGAGATGTATTTTGATCGCTTAAGAACTGTCATTACCGAATGCAGTGTTTTATTCCTTCCCTGGCGCTTTATCTTTACTCTGGTCTGGTAAGCTGCTCGTTTTTAAGTGTCATGATTTGTTCTTTCGTAATCTTTATCAATGGCTACACGACTGTCTGAATGGATGTATGCTCGCTGCTTGTGTTGTGCACTTTCTTGAACTGTTGGTGTTGGGCACAGGCATCGAAACATACCGCAGCCATTTACTCGTCTGAACTTGTCGCTCGCCCCTTTTTGTTCTTTTCAGTCCGGCGCTTGCTGATGCTGGGAGTGAGTCCCGATTCTACCAACGAGGACGGGCTCACGGCATTGCACCAGGTATTGTGCGCAAATGGTTACGACACACTTTCTGGTAGTTTCCTCTGGGCTCTCTTCATAATACGTTGTTTAACTTTGGGCTGTTTCAAAGCACTTTCGGCGGTCTTGCGCAGAGCGATTTTCCTTTCGTTCTTCTACGTCAAGCCCCCACGCCGACCCCCGGTAACTATTTTTTTCGTTTTCTTTTTAATTTAAACTTTTGTCGGAGAGCAGTATGTGGTACGACTGCGAAATTTGAACAGCCTCACACGTGCGTAAATGCCAAGCTGTTGCCTTATGCTTAAATTGTCTGGCTATGCTTTCAGTGCCCTGCGAAAATGTCTTTTCGATATCGCCATGAGAAAGCGCATGGTTCCTGCAGGAAAACGGCCCGCGTTCTTTACGCCAACTCACCAAGTTGCGGGCAAATATAGCTATGCTCGCGATTTTCTTGCTTGTAGCTGCATTTATTTGCTTAGATGATCTAGTTTGGCAAGCGTAGATTAGCGCCTCCAAAGCATTTCGCTACCGGGTCACGTCTCCTCCTATACGATGATGATGCAAAAACACGGCTGAGATTTTGTTCCTCGGAGGCAATGAGGTCTGTCGAGTTGCGCAAGCTCTTTTGGCTACTAGAGGGGCAGCAACCATTACGGATTTCTGCGGAGGGAGCGAAAGGACGAAGCCCTCCTATGCCCTTCCTCCCCTGCGAGTTAGTGTATGTATCCCCTTTTCGTTGTCGGTTTGCCGTTATTCGAACGGCAGTAATAGCATAGCCAGCATGATGCAGAGGCCTCCGTTTCTATGGTGCGGGCTCAGTCTAGCAACTTACTGCAGCGTTAGTGTTGTGGGTAGCAGCGATGGTGGCTTCTTTGTTTCCAGGGCAGTACGTATACTGACGCGGTTTCCACATGCACTGTCGGATGTGTATAGACGCACTTTGTACGAAGTTTAAACGGAACGTGCGGCTGTTGCTTCCGTGACGTGCAACCGTGCATCCGTGAACAGCAGTCGCGCTCTGTTTTTAGCACGGCAGTGTAGGCATACGAGAGTTGCTAGGTGCTGCAGAGAATTCTGCAATCGCCAGGGCATCCAGGGCTTGCGACCATCATGTATACGTAATACCTACGCGTATGTCCTCTCACTTTTTCCCCGTCCGTTGCGGCGCTGGTGTGGCAGCTTTGGCCAGTCGGAGGGACCTCAAGGGATTAAATCGCCAACTGCGTACGCTGCCGCAACACACAGGCGTGCGCCGAGCTTAGCCGAATGACGTATCGTAACGTTCTCTGCGACGGCCGACGTACACCATCTCCCGTATATGTCGTCTTCGTGTCCACTCAGTGCAGAAAACCTGCACGATTTGAGTCGTGTGCCCCACACGTGAATGCAGACGCTTATTCAAGGAACATGCTAAACGCGTTGACCGTGTCCCCAATTGAAATGCATTGTGTGTTTGCCTTCGCGTGTCACGGCTCAAAGGGCGCAGGCCCTCTGTCATACGGGAGGTGCGGGAAGTGCGGCTGACCTTTTCCCTTCCGCATCGCTAGTGTTTACTACACTGGACCGTCGCTTTGGCGTAAAACATGGTACGTGATCGTGTCTGCGCAGTGCTGCATCGATGACAGCGAGGAGATGATGAAGCTGCTTATCGACTTCGACGCCAACGTGAACGCGAAGGACAGCGAGCAGTGGACGCCCCTGCACGCGGCCGCCACTTGCGGTCATATTCACCTCGTCCGCTACCTCATCTCCAGGTCTGTCTGTCGCCGGCGTGTGGCCACGCTTGCGTTGTTAGCAGTCGCGGCACAAGACCGGTCTGTGTTTTGTACGTTCCTGTTATGGCTGACCTGATAAGTTAACGTAAACAAAAGGACAGATTGCCGGTGCAAGGTTTTTCAAGTGCACAAGCACACACGCTCGCGCGCGCACCGTGTGTTGTTGCGACGACTATCTCTTAATTATTAGAAATATGGGATTCGAGATGCAATAATACTTCTTGCAGGACAAGGTTCGCAACAAGAGCCGACAAGAGAAAACTCCGGCGGCGCTTGTAGCTAATCGCGAGCTCCTAACAAATCGACTTTGAAATCCTAAGCACGCTGCCGCGAAGAGTTCGTAATTTTCAGCGTGAAACCGAAACCAAGGGTGCGATCGGAGATCGTTGTTCGGCGCGTGCGATTGGCCTACTCTGCGCCGACGTTGCCAGCCGCGGGGCGCTGTCACGTTTTTGGTGACGTCGAAATGACGACACGCTCCTGTCAATCATCGCGCAACTGAGCACGTCGTCTGCTAGGCGCCGAACGCGACGGGAGTTGGCAAGTTTGGAGCGATCATCCCTCGTTAGAAGAACGGCTTCGAATGGCGCGTCTGGTGGATTGGATTGGATCCAAACGGCGGCTGAATAGCACGTTCGGATCCGATCCATAGTTTAATTCGAGAAAAATGGCGCTTGCGTTGGGAACTTAGGTTAGGGTGGCTAGAAGGGGAGGTGTGAATACCGGCGGCGCTTTCCTTCGGGCGCGCGTGACCCCCTTGCGCACCGTTGCCACCAGGGGGAACGTGGCGCTGCTGCTCGCGGCGTGGTATTACCGTATTACGGCGTGGTACTTCCGCGCTGGCCTGCGCCCTCCGCTGTCAGTTGGTCTCGTCGCCTGTTTTGGAGTGTTCCTCCCGACATACCGTCATTCGAGGGCGAGATGCTGTGGACCACCAATGTTATGTTGAGCACCGCAGCGACGCACGGCTAGTTTATTACATTGCAGGTTATGTGGCGAGAAGGCGTGTTTTGCCCACACATTGTGAAGACTGCGAAGCACCATAAAGGCAATATCCCCAGAGTACAGTGGCTGTACCCAGAGCCCCTGTACCCAGAGAGCTTCCACCAGAGGCATCCAAAGAGTGGGACCTTGAGGGCCTTTTATATCCCTCAGAATCGTTCTATAAGCTGGACAATGCCATCGAAAACAAACTCACTCGTTCATTCAGTGTGACACCCGCCGTGGTTGCTCAGTGGCTATGGTGTTGGGCTGCTGAGCACGAGGTCGTGGGATCGAATCCCGGCCACGGCGGCCGCATTTCGATGGGGGCGAAATGTGAAAACACCCGTGTACTTAAGTGCACGTTAAAGAACCCCAGGTGGTCAAAATTTCTGGAGCCCTCCACTACGGCGTGCCTCATAATAAGGAAGTGGTTTTGGCACGTAGAACCCCATAATTTTTAATTCAGTGTAACACGCTAGCATGCCAAAGCTGTGGCCGAGATTTTGCAGTCAATTGGTTAAATGTCAAAGATTGGTTGCTTTAGACCATTCTGCTACCCTGACAGCCTCAGTTATACGTTTTTATTGCCTCACAAGAATTCACTTTTTGCTTAAAGGTGTCAATCAGCAGAGCAGTGAGAAGAAATGGAAAACACTGAAACCTTGTGTGTTGTAAATTTTTTTCCTCACTTGTAAATAAACGGTTTCATGACCAGATATGTTGCTTCACTGTCTGCAATCATACTAAATTGCTTATATGAGCGTCAAAATGACATGCTACAGGTCTGCAAGAGCAGACAAAAAGTGGTTTGTAAATACGTCCAGACTTTATCAGGTAATGTCTGCAGTTTACAGGTCTTACGGTACGCATAGGGTGATTGACTGCTGATCTCGAGGACGACGGTCGCATTTTCAGGGAGGCGATATGCAAGGCGCCCGTGTGCCGTATGATGTCAGTGCGCGTTAAAGAACACGAAGTGGTCGAAATTCTTTCGAAGCCCCCCACTAGCCCCTAACACCCCAAGCCAGCTCACGAAATGCGCACAGACAAAACGCGTTTGAATCTCGATACAGTGCGAACTGGGCCCGTAAAATTTCACAGGAGTAATGATGCGGGCTGACATAACATTGTTTTCATGATAAAGATTCATTCTTTGACGCTCGCAGAAAGCGCGCGATACCCGAAACGGGCTCACTTTCACTTCGGTGATAGAGATGCAGCCGACGCGAGGCTGGCGAGGCGCTCATTTCGGCTGTGTGCTTACCCCGCCTTGGTCAACAGCGCCGCCCCGCGGCATCGGTGCGCTGTGGGGTCACGTTTGCGCCGCCGGTATTCACACCTCCCCTTCTAGCCACCCTACTTAGGTTGTTGCGCTGGCGTTGCTCGAGGAGAAAGGAGAGCGGGTGGCGGTGCGAAACGCGTTTGAAGAAATGGCAGAAAGCGAACTCCGGCGTCGCTTTTGTTTCTCGAAATAAATAGTGCGTTGGTTGTACAGCGAAATCAGCCCCATCATCGGTGCCAGCGAGCCACTGGAATGTTGTTGCTGCTTCTCGAAAAGTGTGCCACTGTTCCCATCCTTTCTTTTTTTTTCCTTTTTCTTCTTACTGTGTGCGACACCATTAGGAATGACACAGAGAAACTAATAATCATAATTTGCAGTAGTCAAATGTACTACTATTTGAAAACGTGTTTGAGCTTGAGAAGAAAAAAATATATATTTTGGATAAAGATTTCATTCATTGGAAGACAAGAAACATTTCGATTTGTAGTATACTGTCTGCAAGCAGACAACAAACGAGGGAAGTAAACTTTCGGGGAGTTCACTGCTCGCCGATTGGCTGCTCTCTCCGCCCCGTTCTCAGAAATTTTGCATACTGCCACTTTGTGACGTTGCAGCAACCGAACAGAATGTGTATTGAACAAAGATCTCCGATCGTGCCCCAAGTGCGTCGGAGCGCGCTTAACCACGCCCTGTCAAGTGGTGACGCAACTAGGCATGTTACATCCCGTGGCGCGCCGGCCAGAGTGGCCAGAATACCAAGCTTACCTACTAGAGACGGTCTTGGCTTATAAGGTCCGCGCTTGTCACCCGAAAAAGGAAGCGAAGTCATTGGCACTAGTCGACAGCGGGTTCACATGACTGATCATCGAGGGCCAGTTCTTTCAGCCAATGGCAGTTAGTCATGGCAAGGTTTTCTTTTGTTTTATGGTGTGGCTGCAAGGCCGATTCAAATGGGTTGTGAAGCTTTGGGCAAAAAACGGTCCAGAAGCAATAGGTGAGGCGCAAACTCGTAAAGGCTCATGAGACCTGTTCGCTGCTCAGCGCTTCTGGTTAGACAGATGCCGGTTTCGGCACACGATTCTCTGTTTGCAGGGCCAGTCACGCTTGCTCTCTCTGCACCTTCATCGCAAGGTATCGCCTGCGCTGCTAATTTCTAGAGCCTGTGATGATGGTCGTGTCGATGACTGACCTCAAAATCTGAGCACAGGCATATATATATATATTTAATATACATATCAACAATATATATTTTTTTAGCCGATCGATCGAATACGTGAATTAGCTATGTGTGCTATGACAGTTTCGTGCTTGTCTTGGATGACGAGTCACACTTGTTCTCACATCAGTTCTGTTTGGGTTGAGAACATGAGTGATTTTGTAACGTTTCAGTCGTGAATATCAGATTTGTGCAAGAGCCTGTCGTATACACTAATGTGTTCACCTGTCGCAGCCATTGATAAACCGCGTTGCTTAAGTGCGCACAGCTGCTAAGAACCTTGACTTTCCCTAAGAAAAATATCATCTACACATTTGGCTTTTCGAACTTTTAAATCACTGCTAAAGTAGATGCTTGGGCAAGTTGGTACGACATATTTTGAATTTTATATCATTTTACAGTGGCTGATTCAAATGGGTTGTGAAGCTTTGGGCGAAAAATGGTCCAGAAGCAATAGGTGAGGCGCAAACTCGTAAAGGCTCATGGGACGTGTCCGCTGCTCGGCGCTTCCGGTTAAACAGATGCCGGTTTCGGCACACGATTCTCTGTTTGCAGGGCCGGTCACGCTTGCTCTCTCTGCGCCTTCATCGCAAGGCGCAGAGAGAGCAAGCAGAGAGAGCAAGCAAAGTACTGGCCCGCGCTGCTAATTTCTAGAGCCTGTGATGGTCGTGTCGATGACTGACCTCGAAATCTGAGCACAGGCATATATATATATTTAATATATACATTTTGCAACGTTTACATATGAATCACGTAAGTGTCGTCTTGCAACATAACTTGCTGTCCACGTTACTGATATTTCCTAGAACATTGTGTAATAACAAAAAGTTAACTACGCGGTCGGCATGGTTTAACCATGTTTTAATGTAGTATCTCTTTTTTCAGCTTCATCCAACATTTGTTATAAAAGTCTTTAGTGTTCAAAGCTGCAGTATACCCCTTGTGTTTGGCACACTTTGTGATTTTTGTGTGAGATATGGAATGTGAGCCATGCTAGAAGTGTTCGTCGACTGCATTTGGCTTCCCCACACGCTTTAATTTGCCTTAATATGCTTTCGACGTCTCTTTATAAGGACAATACTACAGCCTTGTGATCATTAAGCAAGTGTTTCTCGCCTCGTGCACCTTTCACGAAACATACGAGAAAAATTAGGGTCTACGTCTTTTCAATCCTCCCAGTACACCTAGCTTATCTTGCATCGAACACCAAATTGGGGTCGCTGTACCATGTAAGGTACCTTAGCTCGCCTAAATGGTGTCGCAAGACATTCGTGCCAAGAAAAAGCTTGGATTGGAACCGCTCGCCCGCCTATAGTGCCTCCATTATACTAATTTAAACCATGCAGGTTTGAATCAGCCTAGTGAAATTGAGGTGAAATAAGTGAAAAAAATTGTCGTTGGCACGAATAGAATTCACTTGAGAACAAGGAAGTGCGACTCGTCATTCAAGATAAGCACGAAAATGCGACAGCACGCATAGCTAATTCACATGTTCAATCGATTCGGCCAAAAAATATTATTTTAAATCACTGCCTATGCTCAAATTTCGTGGTCAGTCATTGATGCAACCACCACAGGCTCTAGAAATTAGCAGCATGGGCGATACTTTGCGATGAAAGTGCATAGCGAGCAAGCGCGGCCAGCCCCCGCGAACGGAGAATCGTGCGTCGGAACCATCATCTGCTGAACCGGAAGCGCCGAGCAGACGACGTGTCCCACGAGCTTTTGCAAATCAACGCCTCACCTTTCATAACCGACACGAGCAAGGGCGGTCATGAGAGCAGGGATTGAAGCGCGACTAGGTGAGGAGGGAACAAACATTGTTAAAGAAAAACACCTATTTAATTTAAGACCAGACACAACTTGAATACAGTACAACCTCATTGATACGTTCCCATTACGTACGTTTTCCTGGTGCCAATGTTTGCAATCGAGAAAAAAAAAATGAAACAATAGTTATGCTTATCTTTTACTGGTTCATACGTTCCTGGAACACAGAAATTTTCGGCACCAGCGTTCAGTATGTCGCCAAGCTGCGATCGTGTCATACGTTTTCCAGTCGCTGGATCCCATGTAAACAAGAAAATGTGCAAGGTGCACACGATCGAGAACAGTATATAGCTTCCTGTGCGGCAGCTTCGCCGCAATACTCGCCCGCCCGTCTCACGTGATAACGCCGGCACGCACTCGGGTTCTCACTTCGGTACCAGAAAATCTTCTCCGGGGTCATCGCACACGGCATTCACAGCTATCGCCGCCAATCCTATCGCGACAAGCATATTCCCCTATTCGTAGCATATTCCCCTATAAATTGAATATGTGCACGATGCATTGTACATGACTGGAGTTCGTTCCTGCATCACCACTGCACTGATCGATCGAGTTGCTGGATGATACACGCCCACGTCTTGGTCACGCCGGCATTGCTGAAGCAGAAATGATTACTAATACTTTCAACTTCCGTCTCTTGAGCACTGTTAAAGAAAATGGCCAAGCTATTTACATTGCTGCCTCTATTTTATATTGTAGGGGATGTACTAGTTAAAGTTGTGTGTGCATGTCGTACTTGTGCTATGCGGCGATATAGTTTGTTTATTTCCACACAGTGTTGATGGAAGTCCGTTGTCGCCATCAGAGGCAACACGGATTTGAAGCAAACATTTAGTGGAAAACTGCAAAAATGACTTTAGGTAACACGCATCATATATGCCGATGATTTTTCCGGCAGCACATACGATGTTGTTTCCAATTACCTGCTTAGCGTCACTTACATGGCTAAGTAGACGCTGCCCTTTTGCCGCATAGCAGCTATAAAAATAATCGTCAAGCGTAGCGATCTTCTTAAAGGCAAATAGAAGCGTGTACGCCATCTTTCTAATATAATGTCCACGCACACACACGTAGGCACACACTGCGCGGTGCGAAACATGCCCAAACATGCGCAGTGCAAGAGGCAATCAAGGCGGTGCGAACAAGAGATGGGAGAGGTGACCACCCGCTAGTTGAATTTTGCCCCGCATGTGGCGCTCTCAAAGCTGGCGCAGCAACTCTGCTCGCGGTGCTGTTCTTGTCTATTGTGATAAGCTTCTGCACCTACCTGTTTCACAGCGCCTGGCGCGTAGTGCCATTGGTAGCGTACTGGGCGCTTTTAAGGTGATAATCCAAACGCACCGCTGTTCCCTGCTGCATCACGTGGGCAACACGTTTCACTTCGGCGGCATGCGATGTCACCCGCCAGCTTGATTTCGTTTCGGTTTCCCATCGCCCTCTTAAAATGCCACACAATAGGAAAACAACAAAATGTGTCTCCGGTTGCCGGAGCACCAGTTCGACGCGTGTCTGTGTCTCGTGCCGCAACGATCTGCGCGACGCTTTGCATTACGTGTTGTCAACAATAGTGGAGCCTGTCAAACTTTTACTTAATTCGGATTGTACATTTTCCCTGTTAGTATGTTTTTCTTGCGTTTTTTATTTTCCAGTACGTATGAACGAGGTTCCATTGTATATTGAAAGAAATGAATCTTCAAATTAATTTTATATCCATCAGGCCAGGAAAGAAAAGGATTCTTTCAGTCTAAAATTAGACATTAATACCTGTTCTTTAGTGCCTGCAAAAAAAAAGGGGGGGGGGGGGGGGTATTCATACTGCTCTCAGTTGCAGTGAAATGCAGCTCTTGCAGTAACCAGAAAGATGTGCTCATAAAGTTCGCCTGCTACTATATGCCCCCTTCACACATTTTGTTGTTTTCTATCTCAACGTTTGTTTGAGTTGTGGTCGCGTTGTGCTTGTGAGGTGTGTCTCATCATGGGTAACACGTCCAGTCAGAAGTAGTGAGTTATGACCGCCATATTATTTCTCACTGAGCTGCCTTCATGTGGCTGCACTGGCCGACAGGCTTGGTGTCCAATGATGCGACAAGCATTGAACACCGAAAGCGCCCTAAAAGTTCGCAACCACCATTGTGCCAATTGTGCCAAATTGCAGGACATGTGAAAGTACTGCCCTAATGACAGGTCACCATAATAAATTTTACGCCTTGGAAACTAAAATGACGTCACTTCTTTTTTTAATGGATATGGCGTCATTCTATTTTTTGTTCTGCCTGAAGTGCTCTCTTGTCACACAGATGGCACTAAGCCCAATGAACCATCCATGAACCGCCATGTTTTGAATGTATGGGCTTCTGTGGAAGCTTTGCTACCACATATACTTACCTCGGTGGGCGTTTCATGTGATGCAACATTAAGGCATGGCTATGCGCTCTCCTGACACAGTTGGTCTCAGTTTTGCGCTGAAAATGATTTGGAACTTTTCACACCAACATGCTTTAAATGGTGGTTTTTCATCCATTTAAAAAGGAAAGTTGCTGTGAGCTTGCCAATAGCTACGAATTTCCAATTAACATTGGAAGCCTAATGCTGGCAATTAAAAAGAAGTTAAAAAATATTAATTAATTAGGCTAATAAATGGCCCACGAGGGAGTTTTTCTTTGTCCGTCCTTGTCGCAGATCTTGTCCTGCAAAAGATACTATGGCGTCTTCAGCCCACTATTTCTAATAGAAACAGCCATTGCTGAAACATGTTACATATTATCTCAAATGACCAATCCGTTCATCCCACTTGGAAATACTGCTACTGCAGCTGTGCTCTCACACTTTTGTATTGTCCACTCATGGCAACCACTAAATAAATTGGTCGCTGTGATGAATGAATGAATGAATAAATAAAATAAAGAAGTAAATTAGTAAGAACGGGATGAGATGTGTGAGCCAGCCTTCCGTATCTCTGCATGACAAAGATATATCCTTTCTAATTGAGAAAGATTACATGGTCATTCCCTTGTTATTTGTTTTTAAATTTTCGTTTCAGCAAAAACTGCTCATTATGCGTTTATACCTTTGTAAGACAGCATACGCCCTTCTACTAAAAAACTAGTGCTCAGCACAAGTGTTTGCTCGTGTCGTGTGGTCTCCCTTTCATCCTTGTTTATTTTTCACACTGAAATTTCATCATGAATACGTACCAGCATGCTCAGTTTACCTTTATTCTATATAGACCCTTATTTGCCGCTGTGGAATTGCTCTTTCGGACGATTGCCACATAGACTTTTTTGAAAGCAATGCAAGGCCGGAGTAATTAATACTCAGTATATTAAAAGTTGTATTGATGGCATACACATATGTTGGTGATACGAAAACATTAAGGACGGTAATGCAGATACGTGCATCTGTACAGACATGCCCATTGTGGTAGAAAATTGAGAAAACTGATGTCGAAGTAAGTAAAATCATCGGGGATGTTCGGTCTGTCTGCTATATTGTTTGTGTGTCACATAAAAAAGGTTTAATCATGGGGCTTGCATTATTCTCTTGCAGAGGTGCTGACCTCTTAGCTGTCAATGCCGACGGCAACATGCCATATGATATATGTGAAGATGAGCCGACGCTAGACTACATTGAATCTGAGATGGCAAAAAGGGGTAAGTTTGATCTGTACGTTTATACTTTGTTGTCAGCAGAACAAATGTTGACTAGTTTAGTTGTGCTTTAGAAGTTTCATTGGTCTTGGTGAATAATTACAAAACTGTTGTTACATTTCCTCTGAACTGGGTACTCTTCTGAGAAATCACATATTTAGGTCATAAATATCTGGGATATATGAAAATAATGAACCTCTTAAAGCTTCTGTCAAGTGATCAAAAGTTTCTCCTGAACTTGTACAAGAGCCTTGTCCGCCCTTGCCATGACTGTGGTGCTATAACCTATCGCTCCGCAACACCGGGCACATTAAAAATCCTAGACCTAGTTCATCATTTAGGTATGCGCCTCTCGACTGGTGCCTTCAGGACAAGTCCTGTAGAAAGTCTCTACGTAGAATCAAACGAGTCCTCACTCCGTCTACAGAGGTCATATTCCAGCTTCATATATTATCTATAAGTAAATTCAAATCCTGAACATCCTTGTTTCACAACTGTAAACTATATGTCCTGTGCCATACTTCTCAATAATCGGCCCGCAGCAAGGGAGCCCTTCTGACTGCATGTGAGGAATCTCGGTGAAGAAATGTGTGTCCCACTTGTAGAGCACCATCTAATGCTTCCAGTGAAGCTTTCATTGCCATGGCAGTGGCAGCTTGTGGAATGTGACATGTCGTTTCTTGAAGTCAGTAAGCGTGTTCCTGAGATGCACATTCGAATGCATTTCCTTGAACTCTGGTCGAAGTATTGCTGCCCGGAGTTTTACACCGATGCATAGAAGTCGCATGCCGGTGTGTCTTATGCAGCAGTCGGTTCGTCCTTTTCGGGTTTCGGCATTCTGCATGCACAAACAAGTATCTTTATGGCTGAAGCATATGCACTATTATTGGCTGTGAAACACCTCAAACAATAAAAACTACAAAAGGCAATTATATTTACAGACTCTATAAGAATTGTCAAGGCTTTAGTGTCACTACAAACGCATTAAAATACTGTAATTATTGACCTTTATACATTCTTGTGCACTGTTTATGAGTGTAATCAACATGTCATAATGTGCTGAGTGCCTGGGCACAGAGGCATTGAGGCAAATATGCTAGCCGATGAAATCGCCACATCCACAGCATCAAAAGATCTCAACTCTTCCATGGCTCTCCCTGCCATAGATTTGAGACCTTTCATTCAGAAAAAATTAAGAGACTATTGGCAATGCTTGTGGAGCACCCAAACCTCAAATAAACGTTATCTAATTAAGCCACAGTTAAGCATTTCCCCATCAATAATATAGTCGCGACAAATGGATATCCTGTTCTGTCGACTTGGAATAGGGCACACATACGATACACACAACTTGCTGACTGGTGATGAGCCTCCTACATGTGGTATATGTGGTGAAAGGCTGACTGTCATCCATGCGCTTGTGGAGTGTCGGGAAGCAGAAATAGAGACGAAAAAGCACTTCGCTTTAGCATATTGGCAGAGTTTCTTGGCACAAATGCACTATTCGACAAAAAATCTGTTTTAGATTTTTTAAATGACATTCTTACACTACATTATCAGTCTAAAAGTTACGTAGTACAGCCTCTACCAGATGCTGCTGCTGCGTTAGCAACATCTAGTATAGGACGTGTCTCGAGGCCCTTGAGTTCAAGGGCCTTGATGAGGCAACAGTGCTATTGTAATTTATATTAGTATGTCGTCTTTTAAGAGTACATGTTGTATGTTCATATTACATCTCGCAAGTCATTGTCATTATTTTACTACATATATATTTTACACAGTTTATAGCGACTGTTTTTAGCCTCCTTTACAGCCATGTCACATCTACCTCTCATAATTCATCGCTTCATTGCCAAATAATTAATGCTGACCTCGCGCTCTTTGGCCATATTTTGCCCTTGTGCCACAAAACATCATTTATCATCATCACCATCATCCAATGCTTTGTTTCAAATTTCGGAAAGTGCTGAAAAAAAAATGAAGTGCACAGAAGAAAAGAATAATTTGTTATTTTAATGAGAGGTGCTGGGAATGAAGGAAATCCGAGATAAAAAGAAAAGATGCACACCATAGCCTGGTTTCACTTTCTACAAGTTAAACTTGCTGGGGATCAAAGATAGCTGTAGTAACGCCTGTGCCATATGGAGTAGTAATAGCTTCGTAAAAGTAAGTATCTGTAAACTAACAGTGCATAAGGTGTTTCCTCGACTTCATTGTCACCTTCTCATGGCACAGCTTCCAGTTCCTTTTGTTCTGTATTTGAATTCAAAAGCAATGATGATCAGCGAGGGGAACATTGACCACGGCCTTTAGTTTTCTGCTTGACCATCTTATCTGTCAAAGCAAGCTGGCCAAGCTAGGGACTTTGAACTAGCTCAGAGGCCTCTGCATCATGTGCACAGCTAATCTTAACAACAAAAACGGGTGCTTATGTTGGCTGTATAGCTGTATAGCACTAAATTACCAGATCATTGTGCAAGTTATGCAAGGGCCAGGCTGAGATTTATGCTATGCTCATGTCAGAGGGAACTCATTGTAAATGAGGAAGATTTGGTCCAACACCTTGTACCTATTTATTTATTTATTTATTCTATATTGTGTTAACATATATTGTTAAGGTCTTGATGAATGAAAGCAATTCACACAAGCACGAATGAAATTGCACTTGATAGTACTAGCTAAAGCATAAAAGCCAAAATAATGCTCAGCCTTGAGTGTGCATGAAAAGGCCCGAATTATAAAGCATAGCAGCCATTACTGAAAATTGGGTAATACATATCCAGCACAGTTTTTACTGGTGCTGTCATTTCGGATTACTGCAGTCAAATTCGCTGAAGTGCGCATTTTGTGTCATTATTTTTGGACAATTTGCAACACGCACTTGAATGACTGATGGCACCTCTAGTGTAAGTTTTATTCAAGACTTCCCAAAATCATAGGGAAGAACAGTTGCAACATAAACTCAAAGGGTAGTCTCCGTGCTGTTCAGGGGATGCGTTTGCTTGTCGAAACACTGTGTAATTTATGTTTGGCAGCATGTAAGAAATACCGTTGTCCGAATTGATTGATTTCTTATTATGGGGTAAAGAAAGAGTTGCTAGTCCGACATCTCAGTCATTTATTTGCATTGGAAGGTCCGCGCATATTGATAATTTTACCCTACAGAACATGCCTGAACATGTCATCTCTTGCCATCAGCCTTTGTTGTTGCATAGTGTCCATAAATAAGTTCTTATGACAGCATCGTTAAACACATTGCTTTTTTGTAGCCTTAACACACATTCATTGGAATTTATACATGGATATTCCAGACTGAGTGACTGCCACCACTTAATGTTGTTCAGCTTTTGCTTGGCCACTTGAGTCAGCAGTGGTGCAGTTTTATTTTTTCCCAGTTTAACTGTTCCTGGGACTCGATTTGTGCTTGCAGTCTTCATAGCTCCAAATGAACAGAGGTTATTTGTAGTTCTGCTGCTCGGTTTGCTAATGCTGTCAACATATCCTATCACCTCCCCTCCCTCCCAATCTCCAGGCATCACCCAGGAAATGATTGATGAAACCAGGGCAGCCAATGAAGTAATGATGCTAAGTGACTTGAAGGGCCTGAGTGACGCGGGCGGTGACTTGGAATTCAGGGATGAGCAAGGTGCCACACCTGTAAGTATTCAATGCTCGTATGTTGTGTGTAAATGTGTGCTACATGTAGATGAAGTGGCCTTATCTACTTGTTACCTCATTGTCCTCGTTTCCGTTTCCAGTTGCACATTGCAGCAGCCAATGGGTACGTGTCTGTGGTCGAGTTCCTCCTGGATCAGCATGTGTCAACAGATGTATGCGACAATGACCAATGGCAGCCGATTCATGCAGCGGCTTGCTGGGGTCATGTGAGTGATGCTTCTTCTTTGCTTTCACCTTTTTCTTCTTCCTCTTTTTTTCTACTTTTGCGATGGCATACCAGAAAAATTTCAGAGATGGCCCACCCAGAATAGCAGTAAGTTGAGATGACCAAATGGAAAGGACCAAGGGAGTGCATGTCTCCAGCCTGGCCGCAGCTGCGCATGGCTGTCCGCGCGGCTGAGCTGATATACAGCTTGAAAGTAATCTGAGGCGGGGGGGAGGGGGGGTGCAAAGAATGGACGAGCCGAGACGGCTGTGACTACATGTGCGCTGTCTTCCAGCGTGTTTAGTTCTGGAGGTCGTGTAATCTCGTGTTTCGGAGACGCAGTGAAACAAAAGGCAGATGAAGCATTCACTCTCCTGCGCCTGTGCTTTTCATGATAACTTCGTCCCACTACGATCAGCTGCTGTGACACAGTGGATGCGAAACCTTCGCAGGCTTCCTTCACACTGCTGATGTGAAGATATGTTGACATGGCATGAAACCATATCTTTGGTCTCGGACTCAAATTCAATGAAATGACCCTTCTTTTTTCTCATCTAAACTTGTTCTTTCCAATTGCCCAATAATTCAAAACATTTTAAGCCTCTTCCATGCAAGAAAAATTTGTCAGTGATTGTACTTATTTGCATAAAAGGTAGAATTTCAAGATAACGAAGTGCCGATTTACTGATTTCGTTATATTGAATTTTAACTGTATCTAATACATTGTTATACTCAGAAAAGTCTGCATAAATGTGATTACAAAATATAGTCAATGTATTATATATTTCCTTCTTGACCGCAGCCGGACGTGTTGGAAATGCTGGTACAGGCTGGTGCTGATCTGAATGCACGCACCAAGAATGGCGAGACACCATATGGTAAAGATTTGCTTACCTCTATAATAGCGTTTTTTTTTTTTTTTTTTCACTTTTCACTAGATTTTCTGTGCTTAAGATGCAACTCCACGTGATTAATAAGGTAGATAATTTGCATAGCTCAGTTCTTTTTTCTTGTCACTGTGCAAACATGGGAATGTGATCATAAGAATCTCTGTAGTACCAAGAGTTCCTTGTATAAGGTGATTCAAGGTTGCCTGCAATGGACGAACTAGAGCAATGTGACTGCTTAAAATCTTATTTAGCTTTTTTTAATTGCATATATTCAGGCTTCTCTGATTATAAATTACTTCTCAAGTGTCTTAAACTAAATTACTTTACACACGCAAACCTCATTTTACCACTTCAGTAAGGGATATATATACGTCTTAATAGCAACTTCAGCGTGCAAAAAAACATTCACACACACAAACACCAAGAAAGGACCCCCCTTGGGCATTTGTCTGTGTGAGTGTGTGCATGTATTTGAGTGTGTTTTCTTGTGCTCTGAAGCTGTTACCAAAATGGATTACAAACTAGCCCAGCTACAAGTTCCTTTAATATGGTCATTGTCATAGGCATTGGTCATTGCCAAAATAATAGTTAAAGAAAAAAAGGAAAATGCTTTATTTTGCAGTGGTTCAAAATCATCACTTTCAGTAGAAGAATCGCTGATAACGATGCCATCATCCTCTTTGCTTGAAGAGCAAAGCTTCACTTTGCTGCTTTCACTGTCACTCCCGCTTTTAGTCAAACAGCGACTTTCTTTTGCATGCGCGACTCACGTGCAAGCTGTCAATGGGAGACGTCATATTTCAATATCTCCTACCAGAAAGGGCCAGAAGAGCACAATAAACGTGGAGTTCATGTGCTGACATGGTGCTGCCATCCATGTAGTGGAACAAAATTTGAGTGGCCGTGCTTCGTTTGTCCAAAGCCATGTTCACCAGTAAGCATTCACGAGCTAGGCTGGTCCAAAATGCTTAAGGGGTTAATGAACAGTTCTGTGACAGTAGATTCAAAGAATGCTCTTGTCAAGTCCTTTCTTATGTTGGGAAGGAAAAGCCTTGGGCATTTTAAATTAGTCTTACGAACACTGTGTCGAGCTTGTATTATGTTTTGTGAGAAACACCTGCTACTGCTGATGTTAGCTTGTTTGTCTTATTAGGCCCAGTCCTTGGCCTATAAAATTCAGATATGTAATATGTGAATGAAGGCCCCTAGACATATAATATTGATTGCTGCTGGTTGCTGCAGACATCTGTGAAGATCCTGACCTGAAGGAGAGAATTGTGCAACTACGAAGTGAAATGGAAACAAAAAGGGCCATGCAGCCAAACAAACTGCGGCGTTCACAAAGCCAGAATACTCGCAGGTAAGTGTTCCTTGAAAATGAATCTGAAAGTTTGTTGTATCTTGTGCTGCAGTAGGCTTAAGCTTTTCTGCTTCTTAGCCAATTTTTTTTTTTTTTTAAATGTCAGCTCGCTTAAAAAGTTTGATTTGATATGTCTTGCTGGCTGCAATGGCGAACATGAAGAGCTCCTAGAAAGCTTACTGTTTGTTGCTGTAGGGAACTTCAAGGAATGAAGGACCTTATTGCAGTTCCTGTATCTGCATTGCTGTGAAGCAAATGTAACGCTATCTGCATTAGGGCCTTGTTTTATCTTTCTGCTGAGACATTCTCTTGCATGGCTATCAGTAATACTGTTTAGGTGATTTTTGAAGGCTGGGGATGTAGTCACTGTAATGTGTTGATGTTGACTAGGGACGTTATCTTACCATGCCATCCTATTTACCAATGACTACATCTGCAGCCAATCGGTGCGTCGAACAAGCATCCGTGAGAAAGGCATGATTTCCCGCCGAGAGGCTCGTGAGGAAGCCCGCATCCGCCAAGAGCAGCAGGCACCACTGGGCAAGGATGAGGTGAGTGCATTACTTCAAGTGGCAAGGCAGTGCAGAGATGTGTAGGCAGATTTGCTGGAATATCTGTGATAAATTGCTCACTGTCAAGCTTTTCGCCTTCTTCCCATGTACTGAACAGCTGAAGTGAGACAACTGAGTGAAAAAAGGACCTCATAGACACCAGTGACTGTTTGGTTCCCTTAACCTAATTAACTGCAAACTGCAGTAATGAGCACTCCTAGCAAACTTATGGTACTTGGCAGAATCATTTGTGAGAGAGCAGGGAAGCTTTCACATGTCTTACTAAAGAGGATCACGCCACTGCGCCACACAGCACCCTTTGGATTTCTTTCTTGCAATATGTACTGCTCATGTGTTCTATCCTCTGCTGCTGCTGCTGAGTACACCCTGCTCTGAATAACGTGCTTACTAAATATTCCAAATTTTTTCCATTCTCAGTGTGCATGTTGGCTCATAGAGATACTTGTGCAAAGTTTCAGCTTCAAATCTTTCTTCCCGTGTATGTACACAGAGCCTTTATGAAAGGGAACGCACAGTTATGTGACTTGCACTCCTTGTCGACTCACCAGCAGGCAACAGGCGACTAAGATAGGCTCAACAGCTTCTAGCACCAGCAATCAGCAGCCAGAACTGCAAATGACAAGCCATTGCTACAGTCCAGTTAAAAAAAGTTCAAAGCGGCACCTCGAGTTGCTGCTAGCATCTGTAAAGCTTCTTGCAGTCACCCAGTGGTGGCACCATAGCGACTGCTGCAGATCATAGGCTGCACACTTGTGCATTCTTTCATACTAAAAGCACCGTGTGTACATTGGAACAATGTTAGCATTTTCGCTGTTTTACAAAGCATCTTAGTAGCCCCCGTAACACTTTAATGTCTTGTACATCTCCCTTTGGGACTTGAAATTTTCACCACATACTACATCTTAGCATGTCCTCTTGAACATTCTGGTCCTAATCAACTTCAAAACTTTTTTTTTTTTCATATGGCTATTGGTTTAGTTTCTCCATTGCCTCTGTGGTGCACTTCAATTAGTCTTCGATCATTTCTTGTGACCCCTCTACCAATTTTCTCACATCTTTGTAACTGCTCCGATATATTCTGCAAAGAACTCACTCTATAAATCATCCCCGCGCACCGTATGCTGTATGTACAAGGAGCAGCGTATGACGGTGAGCCGAATCGTGCACTAGGGAGGAAAGCGGGAAGGCAGCTCGGGAGGGAGGGGAGGGGGGAAGGGGTGGCTTGTACTCTGGTAGCAACTGCGTAGTTTGCGCAGTGGTGCACGCCGTATCTTGAAAGCGATCTGCAGATGTGACAACTTCAGAGTCAGTCGACTTGTGGTCGGCCTGCCGCCGCTTATGTTGCTGCTAAGTCTTCTCGCAACGGTGCTCGGCAACTCGATCACGAGAGGAACCTGGTACCTCCATAGTGCGCACACAACCCATAGCAACTGCCAGAGGAGTTGAAGCCAGTGCGCTTCGTGTGGCCATAGCATCCAATCTGATTTTGACGGGAGTTTTCTTCCGAAAAAAAAAAAAAAAATGTAAATAAGTCGCACTGTTCCATAAAATGCACTGCCGAAAAATTCCGAAAAAAAAAAAAACGGATACAGTACTTATGGATGTAGTGTAATTTTATGGTGGGATGTAGGTATTATTCCATGTCTTGATTTACTAGGCCAAGTTTCCAGCTTTTTGTCCAGGCTTGTTTTTTGTTTCTTCTGTCTATATCGCTTGTCGCGGGATCCCAGATGTACTATGCCTACACAGAGAAAATAGAACATTCAACTGGGTAATTTATGCTAAATTTGGTGCATGTTTGTTTCCTTGCTAGTCCCTCCATGTTGTTATAACTATGCAGCGTGACTTGATTCTAGAGGTCAAAGGAAGCAGCGTGTCCACTGGTTTGTTGATATTGAAGGTGTGTTGCCGCAAAAATCTTTGGTTTTTCTTTTTTAGGTCCATAGCTACCATAAGAAACATCAATTCCTCGAAAGCACAACATATAAATTACAGCACTTTTTAATGCGACTATTTCAATATGTGCACCAAGTGCAGCATGGCTTTGAACATGAGGTAGAAGACTAGATAAACCAAAGAAATTTGGAGGTGGTAGCCACGTGGTGTTGTAAATAACTCAAGCATGCATCGGTCAGCCTGGTGCAGTGGTTGAAGGACTGTTTGTGTTGCCAAAAGCTGCACCACCAAATCGGCATTTTCATTCATCTTCATACTGCAGACTACTCCAAATTCGGCATTGGATAAGTGTGGCCCTCTGTTGTCACTATCCCACAAATTCAGGGGTCCCTTTCACCTCTTATCTCATTGAATGCTCAGTGAGATACTACACAGTGACCGTGCAGCTTTCAGCACAGTCACTGTGTAGGTGCACACATCAGTCGTGCATGGTACTGTGCGACCACCACCACCACCTGCGGTTTCCCTGATGTAAGCAGCCTCCTGCTTGATGTCTGAGCCACGCTACACTCGGCATGTGTTCTGGACTGGGCACATTAAAGGGTAATGACATTAATTACACTAAACCCGCGTTAACTCGAAGCTGTAAAGACCTGGAAAACTTCCTGAGATAAGTGGGGTTTTGAGTTAAGCAAAACCATGAAAATAGAATCCCACTGATTGCGCATAGACAACATGCAGCCTTTACAAAATACCGCTATACTCGCGGCCAACTTTCTGTGGCAATGAAAGGAAAGCTACAGGGGTGGAGTTTCTGCACCTATGATACGCGCGCCAAGTAGTCCGGCAGTGTTTGGCGGTGCTTTTAGTTTCTCGGAACAGATGCTGAATCGACGCAGCTTCCACGTGTGACGGTTTCGCTGTTGCTGTCAAATGCAGAATGTAGAAGCCGCAAAATAAGTCAACATACAGTGGTGTATTTGGTCTTATTTTGCTTTTCTAAATAAGATGTTTATGATTTCTCTTCTGTAGCTTAAACTAATGTGGTTGAAAATATGGGACTTACTTCAGAAGCGGTCTTGTTTGTGTGCGCGTTGGCTCCGTAGCGTTCCTTTTATTGCCACAGAACGTTGTCCGCGAGTAGGGTAATATTTTTTCGGTCACTTCTGTGTGCATCGGGACCAGAGACATTGCTGTCTAGGGGCACTGGTGGTGGTAGCGAAAACAGGTATTGCCAAACAAGTGCAAGGGGGGGGGGGTGCAAAAGACCCCTTATATGGCATGAGGCAGCCCTTAGAGGGCCATCCTTATAGAGCAAAGGAGAGCCCTTGGAGGGCTATCCGCTTCAGGGCATTGGCGATGATCCGACGCTGGTCTGTAGCAACCGAGCTGGCTAGAAGAGTCTCCAAGTATGATTCCGTGTGGTTGGAGCTGGAGCTTGTGTGAAGGTAGGGCCATGTGAGGAGGACGTGAAGAAAGTCTCCCGGTTTCCCGTAAAGCTTACAGGAGGACAGGAACTGGTCGTCTGGTTGGGGTAGTGGGCATGAAGGAGAATAGGGTACTAGCACTGTGCTAAGACAGAATGCTTGGCAAAGAGTCATGGCGATTGATCCTAATCCAATATTTGAAGCCATTTGTCCTAGCATAACCATTTTCAGACATGTAGAAAGCTGATGCTGCTACTTTCTGCATAGTAATGAATTCCAGACGATTTTACTTCGAAACCCAAAACAACCAGAGGGTGCAAAATGTTGTCACGCAATTAGCAGACGCCCGCGAGTGACGTGGAATTTACACCTCACTGTCGCGCAAGCATGAAGCAAGTGTCTTTATCAAGCGGCAATCTCGCTGAAATGCAGTGGACTCGCATGCTGGCATCTCTCGATCATGCGCTGATCGCGCCTGCTCAAAAGTGCCCATCATCTGGCCCAAGGTATTGCAGTGACCATGTTGATTGTTACTGACAGCGTCCTATATGAGAGGGGGGGAAATGGGGTGCCTCGATGTTCTACTTGCTTTACAGCGAGCGAGGAGAACAGGAAGGCAGCCTAGAGAAAAAGGAAAACATGAACTCCCAGTTCACAGCTGCTGTGTGAGGCCACAACAAAGTGGCAGCAAGCAAGTGCACGCGAGTGGTGATAGACAACAAAGAGGGAATGATAAGCTGGGAGCGCAGCTCAGCGCGGTGTCTGGCAGTTAGCGATGCCACCGGGTCAAAAACGACTGCAAGCGACGTTGCCCCGTTGCCTTTTTCCTGATATTTTCAAAATCGAGATATCCGGAGTCCGGCGCGAAAGCTTTTTGAGATGAGAGGTGATGAACACATGGGCTGAAACCACAGGCGAAAAAAAAAATTTCTGCTTAACCGATGTTTCAAGCTACCAGAGTTTCGAGTTAATGAGGGTTTACTGTATTTGTTGCAATCTTGAGGTACTAGAACTTTATGCTATTACTGGGTTGGTGGCTATCCATTAAAGAACTAAAACAAGGCAATAATTTTGTTTGAGTGCTCTTTAAGGTGCCTAGAAACTAAGTAGTGGCTGTAGGGAAGGAGCGGACAGGATCAGCACCAAGTGTGGCCAGAGGGAGTTAACTGTAAAACTTGAACAAATCTATAATTTATAACCAAGTTGCTTCGAAATAATTTCTCCCTATAATGAAGTTCATAAGGAATGATGACCGACTAGGTAATGATGCAATAGCATATGCTAAACAGATTAATGCTGTGTTGCCAAGGGAGGCTACTAACATGGTACCATTGAATCAAGGCAACACGTACCATAGTCTTTACTTAAGTGAAAGGTAAATACTTGTAATTTGACTCATAAACTAACATTGTGATCACTTGGAAAAGTTATGCAAGAACAATATTTTATTTTAAAAATTCATAATGGTGCGCAGTTGACTCAGTTTACTTCATGTAGTGTAAAGTATATTGCTAGGCCCGCCATGCAGTTCATAATTCATTATGCGCCACTCTTTTGCTGCTAAAATTACCGATGAAGCAAAGTTCTATACTTTGGACCTTCTGTAAAAGCAGTCCAGTGCTCCTGTAGCCATGACATATCTCCACTTTGGCCTTGAACCGGGTCAAGTGTATTTCTTTCTTTGTCTCTCTGGGACAGGATGAAGAAGCGGTGAGGAGGAAGTCTGAAGGTGATGTCATGAATGGTGACTCTGGCTCACTGACAAGCCCTGGCAGCGATAGCGAGCGACCGGCCAACACAGTCTCATCTGTGCCACTGTCATTGGCCCCTCCAACCACTGCTGTGGAAGTGGCAGGGGCAGCAAGTTCCCCGAATCGTTGTGGCTTGGAAGGAGTGGCTGACCCAGGGTCATTGGGGTCACTAGCCCCGATGCCCCCGCCGTCGTATTCTGAGGTCTCGCCAATGCCGGCAAGGCACCAGGGGGGCGCTGCGGAGGCAGTCAAGGTGTGTATTTACATTGCTTGTAGGCATGCTGAGTTTGAGCTTGCACTCCTGATGCTATTCTTAAGCATTGGGTACGTGAGCCATTGCCAAAAGGAAGTGATGTTACTACAGCTGTGGTAAATAATATACTATACTAGTACTACTTGGCCTGCTACTACTTCGTAGCCTGCTTTATCAATAAGTGCAAATTCTTGGAGCAGCCGCAGATTAGCTGGGGTTTGGAATGTCTGCCGGATGAGCAATTGAGTGGTGGCCAAAGTTCTCTTTTTATTCACCCTATGGCAAGGGTGCAGCAGAGGATGAGGAGGTGGCCTGAGAATGACATGATAATGACAATGATTTGACGATGGCGACGACTCTGCCATTGTCATCAGTGTAACGGAAATGACTGACGGACCATTTCCAGCTTCTCACTGTGGCTGCATTAGAAAAAATGCATGTAGTGCCATAAAATTTTATATACCTTGCATATCTGCAAGTGCTTTTTCTGTGTGAGAAGCTTACTCTGTACTCTAGAATGTTCCTCCACTCAACACTCCACCTCAACTCGAGGGAAGTAGATAGCAGCCCCTCTCCTTGACAGAAGTGGTCACTGCTCTTCGTTAACACTCCACGGAAATTCTTGAGAAGCACAGTTTCACTTTTGGTCAAGGGGTGGCAGTGTGCTCAACTCGGTGGAGTAAAGGAAGAGCATAGAGTTGAATATTCACTTGAGAAATTGGGGTTTACAGATGTCACTGAGCTGCCTTTCCTTTTATCTTGAAGTGGTATTTAATTTGTTCTGAATCGTCAATTAACTGGTTCTGACCAGAAATGAAGCTAACAAGGGTCGAAGGCTTGAGCAGGTTGGTTATTCATAATTAAAACTATGTGCAGTACAAAGGACAAGGACTAAGAGAGACAATACACACAGCATAGTATGTGCCATCTTAGTCCTCGTCCTTCGCTCTGTACATGGTACATCAGAGCCTCTGATGTTGGCTACCATGAGAATTCAAAGGTGCCGTAGCTACCCTTCTTTTGCTTCATTTTTCCATCGCCTTTGTTTATCTGAGCTCCCTCCTTGGAAAATGCCATTTGCTGTTCCATGGGAGTATCTTAGTAGTCTAGCTTGCTTATTGTTTGCCTTTAGTGTCCATTGAATGTGCAACTTTCGTATATGTTGACTGTCTGTGAAAAACCAAAATTTGTGCATTTAATCCATAGCTGTCCGATGAAGGTAGCTAAAGCATTAGAATGCCATTTTGCAATGCAGGTGGAAATCCACGTGACCGTGAACACTCAACAAGCATCTGTAGGCTTCTCGCCTCAGAATGGAACGCTCTCAGACTTGAAGAAACACAGGGCCGACCTTCGAAACAGTCGTGGCTCCCTCACACTGTCTGCCTCACAGCAACAGGAAATAGTCGGCAAAATGGCAGCATCTGCCACAGCACTTGGACAGAATGGACACCAGCACCATTTCAGTGCCACTGTTCGAAAACCGAGCTATGAAGCTCCTCCATCACCATCGACGTCCCTTCGGCGTTTTCGTAGCGATCCTTCAGAGATAGTGGGTGAGCCGCACCGTAAGGACTGTTGTGCCCTCATGTGATGATGCCAAAAGGACAACGAAGAAAAGAAAAAAAAAAGGAAAAAAAAAAAGATATTTACCTTTGGGTTTTCAAACAATGCACTTGCAAAAGCATTTGCACTCCTCAACATTTTCGACGTTGCGATGACGCGAAACACAGTGCTTGTGCTCGCGACCGCAGTGAGCTTCATGGTGGGTAATGGTTCCGGTTAGATAGAGAGGCTAGTGATAGGTTACCCCAGGTGCGCATGTGCCAATATATGATACACGACGTGTTGTCCAGAAAAATGCTTATACTTTTCCTTCTAGAGGTTGTTGTAATTCCAGGCAGCCTAATACGATGAAAGCCACTGTCCAAATTTTTTGGCATTTTGTGATGGGCTTTCATGTAAACAAAACGTAAAGGACATTCAGTGAATTAAGTCCAAAGGACAGGTAAATGTGCCAATGGACAATTTATTTTTGCTTCAGTTCATTGTGTGCTCCTTGTACCAGCACATTTTTACAACGAGTGGATTTGTACCGGAGATGCTCAAAGGGACATATATGCGGTATATTCAAGCCATAGTGAGTGGTTAAGTTTTTTGCCAGCAGTAGTGTGCGATTGTTTTTGGAAATCATGTCTGCATTAGAGTGAAGCTTTTCTTTACACTGTACCTTATAATAAGATTATATAGCAGGCATCTGAACTTTCCACATATCGAAAGTTTAAACAAACTAACAGCACCAAAAAATTATTAGGACATTTTCTATGAAAGAAGTGAACTTTACCACAGCTTGGGCACACAGCCTGTAAAAGAGTGTTGGTTGCACATACTAGAGCAGAGTGAAAATGAAATTGGGACTGCAAATTTTGTGGATTTCACAGGTTCTGCATCCTGTAGGTACCAACACTACCTTCGACTAGTGAACCATTCCATAAAAGTAATATAATGCTGCTGCAGTCTTGCCTGTGGCCTTTACAGCTGTTTTATTGCAAAGGAATTGGTTAAACACTGTCTTGTTGCCAAGCTTGATGTTAAAGTTCAAGTGGTTGTTGCAGCTTTACAAGTGACTGGAAAGTGAATTTGTTTTGTACAGCAGCGAAAATGCATTTAATATGGTATGTTTTACAATGAAAAGGCTTTTTCTGTCAAAGTAGGCAGTGGAACTACTTTGGTCCTGTTGCACGTAGATGAATTCACAGTTCAGACAAGGTGTCACAATGACTTTTCACTTTGCATTACGGCATGTTGTTGACATGGCCACCACCATTTTTTCTTTACATGGGGGTTTATTAATGCATATGCAGCTAATGACATCGCGCCTGAACAGAAGTACTGAGATTATCTCGAGACATTCTCTGTTTGGCTTCCAATCGGAATGCAAGTAGAACCTCGTTGATACATTCCGGTATGTTATGTATTCCCTGCTCTTACGCTCTGAAAATGCTGGTTCCATTTAGTTACCATAGGGTAATGCATATTAGCTTCCCGGTTATGTCCAAAAACGTGATTATGCCACTGACATGGCATAATCAATCAGTGGTGCTTGCATTAACCGTCACTATTGTGACCTTCGATACCTTGCGCAGCTACTTTGATATACACAGCTGTGCGGAAACTGAAGAAAGAACTGTGTGCTTAAAAAGAGGCTGTTATTGTTCTTTGACACACATGCAAGATGGAAATCGTAAGCTTCATTTAGTGCAATTCATTGCTACAACTGCTCCGAAAATGTTAAATCTAACTGCCAAGTAGCAAAAGCAAGCTTTACGTAATGGGTTTGCAATAGTTAATTTGCTTTCTACCAAACTTAAAGTAAAGTTCTGTGTAAGAGTAACTTTTTGCCTCATTTGTACAATTGCCACAAATGTTCTTGGATGTTACATATTCCTGAAACCATTCAATATTTGTTTACGTGCTCCTCTAAGAAGTGTAGTAATGAGGTTCTACTTTATAGTGTAAATGCAGCATCTTGTTTCATATACAAGTATGTAGAAAAGAAAAATGGGGCTGTTGCACTTTCTCTGGTCCACATGCTTATGCCACATGACAAGTCCTCACTACACTGCACATAAATATTTCTACCAATCTGCAATATGTATAACCCATTTTACCTTGGTTTTCTAGACGTTGCCATTCTAAACAGTAGCCTCTATCCATAATGCACTTGGCAAGAGCAAATTAACAAACTCGTCTAACACTATATAAAGATTTAAGCTAGTTTTGTTTTGAAACTTTGTATTGATAGGTAGAGTGAAAAAAAATTCAAGCTTTTACTTTTTGAATATTGTACTCAAATTGTGATGCCAATGTGATGTCATGTATCTCGTGGCATTTTCATGGATGTTTACCATTTTTATGCATTCATATAGGAAGAGTTCCCAACAGCTACAGCTCGCGAGTTTTGATTGCATTGGAATGCAGTTTAATCCTCCAATGTGGGTAATTGACTATCACCCAGCAGCCACTGTCATAATTTGACATCATGGGAACAGGAACTTCAAGCTAGTGTTGTTACACACATAAACATTTTTTTTGTGTGTGTCTGTACATATTTCCTGGCTTGCTATGCAAGCATTAAATTATAGTAAGTCTGACATACTTACCATTACAGAAGTGCAACTTTTAATAGTTCTCTTTCGTGCCCCTTTCAGACTCCTTTGTTTATAGACAGATTGCCAATACATGTATGGTGCTGCAGTATACAAAGTTTCACGTTAACTGCCCAGTGCTCTAGATGACGTACACTGTGTGATTGGAAGAGAATAGCCTGTACAGTGTTGATTGATGAAATTGTGTGTGGCAAACATTATAGTGGATGGCTTCCTCTGTTGCGGGTACTAGCTTGTTCAGGCCGATGCCAGTGTTCATTAATCGTGCAAGTTGGGGATGTAGCATTTGTAGTAATCCTAGTGTATCTCAAACATTAATTTTCTGCTTTGGAACTCCATTTCTAAAGTAGTTAGAACATTTTCTTTTAAATAAGAGTAAATCTTGTCTGCACTGTGAAAGATTATTGATTATTGATTATTGAGACCTTTGAAGTCAGTGAGCAGCTGTGTTTCAGGACAGGTATAAGAGGCACTAAAGAGTATGGCTTGTTCAGAGCCTTTGTGCCCTTCAGTCTTGTTTCAGATGATGACGAAGCTGGGGCATTTCTGACATAGGAAAATTATTAAACATGTGACAGCTAAAGAACAATAACCTAACACTAGCATAATTGAACGCACAAAGTTTGTACTTCGGTGGCAAATTCTTTTTTAATTTTAAAGTAATGAATGGGTCATTTTTGCTTCAAATGGCACTTCAGTGGGCATTTCAGAGCTAAGTGCTTCGCTTTAACGCACATGATATGTAGGGGCTGGTTTGAGCTTCAAAAATACACACATGTACCCTATGCTGCCGCATATTTTCCATGAATGTGTTTAGTAGTAGTGTTTTAACTGGTCCTTTCATCTATTGTGTACAGTCGGCACTACTAGCTAGCCAGCCATTATCTTACTCATGTTGACTAAATGTAGAGTTGTACGCTGTAGGTCAATTTTAATTGCAACTCTGAACATACTTCTACGGAGAACTGTGTGGGTGACAAGTTATTGCTTGTTTGCTTCACTAAGCTTCAATTCTTTGAGAATGTTGGAGCTGTGAAGTGTCTTGTCCTCAGTGGGACCATTGTAAGAGATGCAGAATGTTGTGAACACTGCACCTTGTTGACCTGTCTCTTGACAGCTGTATAGAGTTAGATGGGTTTACTGCTGAAATCTTTTACCACAAAGTGTGGCTCTCCATAATTTAGGATGACTGTTTCCCCGGTATGTGCTGGCCTGAATAACCCTCTTTCTTTTTTCAATCCTCCTGGCGTTTTTTTGCCAGCATTTCTTTTCTGTGTAAAATGTATAAATATAGCCAAACAGCAGATAAGCTGCATGCTCTGTAGTGTTATAGATATAAACCTTGTTTTGTTGTGTTTATGCTGCATTTTGATGTCTAGTGCGGCAGTCGTAAGCATTATATTTTAAAATAAGAAACTTCATCATTCCACCAGACAGACATGCCCAGGATTGTGAAAGGCTGCCAAATAGAAACCAGAATGTTTTTTTTGTTTTCAGATACATTGTTCTTGGGCAAATTGTTTTTTGCTTTTGTTGCAAGGGAAAAAATTTCTTCATCCGAGTGATGTTTTTCCCCGTCTGTTCGCAGAAAAGAAACACCGTAGGAAGGGCACACTATTTGATGAAAATGTTGAACACATATACAATTATTTTTTGTGGCATATATGTCTGCGATGACATCGTTATGCCTATGCTACCAAAAGATGAGCCTAGTGACAATTAGTCTGAGCATGTTAGCAGCATTCCAGTTTGGGTGTTTGAAGTATCACCAGGTCTAGCCAAAGCTTCTTGAGATGCCATCCTGGTTGGTGCCAACAAGTTTTAACCACCAAGTTCATAAAGGCCAGAAACAAATATTCATCTGCAGGCATAGTGTGGGTCCTTTTTGGCATCTTGCTGGTGGTACTTTTGGGCTGGTTACATAAGGCAGTAGTTGTGCTGCGGTTTGTACTAGTGCGTACTTGTCAAAGACAGTGTCATTTCTGATGACTGCACTGCCCTAAGTAGTGGCCTTTCAAGTGCAGTAAATCACTGCCTTGCTGCAAGCACCCATAGCCAGCTGGTACCAATCAGCTTAATGTCTAGACTGTGTGATGCGACAAGCTTGTTTGATCTGCACACATATTGACGTCCTTTTAGCTAACAGTCTGTGCATGAGCGTATCTTTGTACATTGCTGCATGCACTGTTTGGGAGTATTCATCGGATTGTGTTGCCAACAAACTGGAAGTCTTCAAGCTGCTGTGACAGTGACACACAATTGTTGCCAACGTAGCAACAGTCAACAGAATCCACTGTAAAACTGCCATGTTGCAATCAGCCGGTGGTAGTTATGGCTACCACCTCAAATGTAACCGGGTGTATCTAATTTTAAGCAGTTGCTGTCAAGCATCGTCAGACGTGTTCCTGATTACGTATTGCACAGCAGTGTGACAGAAACACGAAAAATTTTAGGCTGATTGGAGCCTTTTAAAATGGGCTGGCAGCTCATATTGTGTCGGTGACGATTACAGCAACTGTGTTAATTTTCTGTGAATTCTTGACCAGCTCTCCAGCCGATATGGATTTTTTTCCTTTCGGCATGTACTCTGCTGTGCAGCTGTAGCAGAGTGTTTCTGTAACTTGTGCACTTTCTTCTCTTTAGAAGGCCATGAATAAAACCTGGGAATACTGTTTGTTGTGGTATTATTTTCTCTTTACATCTCTTTTCTGAATTCATAGTTGAGCTTCATGGAAATAATCTCTATCCAGATCCTATCCTGCCACACTTAAAATGGTGCTTTTGTGCAGGCAAACATACTGTAATAGTTTAACTTCTGTAGTAAACAGTTTGTGTTTATTAAAACAAGGCTTTCAAAGTACCTATCATACAAGATAAACTCAGTCTCTCCATGACACCTCAACTTCATCAGTTCGATACCTGAAAGAGACATGAAAAATGCATAAGGTAACAGTTTGGTTGAATTAACATACCAATGTGTAGCTTTATGCCACTGAGTTGGGGTACACAATTGAAGAAATTTCTAGCAAATACTAGCAAAGATGCCACCTATGTACTGCTGCTAGCACTAGTAATACATCTGGTACTCTATTTACTTGCATAATTCTCGCACTTCTTTCACAGAAACCTTATCCGAAGTTGGGGTGGTGCAATAAGTGCATGGGGAAAATTTTCCGAGGAAAGGTTCTAGGTGCTAAGCAGAAAAATGGCAAATGAAGTGGCTGTAAAGTGCTGTTCTCACATCGGCCACTGTAAGCTAAAGACATTACAACCCAGCAACTTACTTTTGTAGCGAGAGCAGAGGGTCTGCACTAGCAGGAATTACAAAGGCGCTTTATTAGTGGACAGTAGCTGAAGCTGCAGTCGCTAAACTAACAATGCGATTCTGGGCCGCCATATTCAGGGTCTGTGTCGCCACCAACGTTACTTATTGTTTCGTCACTAGCCGCATCGCCACTATCGACACTGACGCCAGACTTCAGCTTGAAACGAGCCATGTAGCTTCTATATTGCCCTATGCCAAAGTGACACAGACAAACAACGCCGGCATTACCTGTCCACTTGGAACTTCACTAAATTACGGAAACTTGAGGTTTCGATTGGATTGTGGTTGCATGCACCGACAGTTGCTGCAGCGATTTTCGAGCATGTGATCTACACTCGAGGAAAGAAAAAGATAATTTTATGGAAGTGCGAGAATTATGAAAGTAAATAAGGTGAATAACAAGTTCAATGGTTCACAAACAATGCCACCAAGGGTGTGACAAAAGGTATTTAAAGCTTTATTACGAGAATAAGAGGACCCAATTGGGTTTCGTGATCACCAATGAAGCCTGTTTATGCTCGGTGACGTTTCGCTATTGTCTCGCACGACTGCTTGAATATGCCAACCCCGGAAATCACTTGATGAGCAAGGTTTGATACTGATGCAGCAACATAACTTATTTCAACCAGGCATCAAAAGATGTTCTCTTCAAATAAAAATGGTGCACACAGATGCAACACATTCTAGTTGTGTGTTGTCTGTGTGTATGCTGTTCTTATTCAAATTTGTGAATTGCCAACTTGCCCAAGCTCCCACCTTGGCATACATCATTCATCCCATATTAAGGGTGTGTGAATATTTCAAAATTTCGAATAACAAATTGAATAGTGTCATATTCGATTTGGTCTTTGAATCGAATAGTCACTATTTGGAAATGCGAATATTTTTTAAAATACTCTTAATATTTCAAAACGTCAACTGCACCCAAATAAACAAAGTCGGACGAACAGTGCGGTAAATTTTCACCCCCACGGGCACAGTATACACACAAAACATGAGAACTAGCGTAGTGGGGCAGGCTATGTTTCTTAGGTAGCCATGCTTTATAAGTATAGCAATCATTCACACTCTCTGAAGAGCTCTGTGCATGCGAAGAAACTGCTTGTTTGCTTCTAATGCTCCATTTTAGCTTATAATAAACAACACCACATAACAACCTATGTAACGACAGAAACTTGCTAACATTCAGATTACTGGGATGTGCACATCGCCTTATATTAATTATGATAACAGCTATTCATAATTTAAAAAGTATTCTATATTTGATTCGATTCGCCTTTGGCACTACTCAATTCATGTTCGATTCAGTCTCAAAAATAAGTACTCGCACACCCCTATTCTATATGCATTACCGCCTAACAAGAGTGCTGGAAATTTCACTAAACTGTAACTTGTGTGGAATAATCAAACCGCATTTAGTTTTTACTACTGTCTAAGCAGAGCAACCAGCAAGTACAGGTCAGAAATAATGATGTATAAGTTACCGTTGTGTGCAGGTCGTTTCTTCAAAGGGGGTTACTTGGCCCGATCGAAACATTTCCCAACCAGCTTGAGCAATCATTGCTCCATTATCGATGCAAAATCTGCACAAAATTTGTGCGTCTGTTACGAGATGAACAGGCCAGTTTTTCATGAACGAAACACTTCGACAAAAATATTTAAGAACACAGCTTGCGGCTGTTACCTGAACATATTGTATGAACAAGACATTTTTTTCTTTCGCATTTGCAGTTTATAATATACCAGGTGTTTCAGCGAACACTTTCAAATTAAAAAGAAAATTGCCTGTGGCAGGTAGCACAATTCTAGTCCATGAGCTGGTCTAGTTGGAGGCGGACATTACTTGCACAAAAAATTGAAATGCATAATCAACTAAACAAAAACTCATTAAGTTTACCTAATCACCTTATGGCACATATTGCAATTTACAAATTTTAACCAGAGAGTTGTATGCATGAAAAAGTATGTTGGTCAAACTGGCAGATGCATCAAATCAGAGACTGAAGGAGCATCAATACAACACCAAAGTAATCTTGGGCCATTTGGGCATTCATTTCCCAAATTGTGGCTGCAATCTGATGTTTGAAAGTACTTCTCTTTTGTATAACGCTCATAGTAGGTTGACAAGGGAAATCGTAGAGGCATAAGAAATTGTGAAATGAGAGGAAAGGTGAGTAAGCAAGCCTTCAGTGTCGTTATCTGAACGAGATACAATTTGTTGGTTTATCGCTGTAACTATTGCAGTGTATGTTTTCATCATGCCTTCGACACATGCAGTTTTTGTATATGCACTACTGAATGTTTTTTTGTCTCTTTTGTTTCCACTTGTTCAGTGTATATTTATCGGTCGTGCAAGAATAAAAATCTATAGTTGAAAGCAGCGCTGTCCCCTGTGTGTGTGTGTATTTCTTTCTACCTCCCCATTCAGTCATGCTTACACATTCTATAATGAATTCAACTTTAAGTTGGGGCTGATAGTATGCCATAAAATTGATGCTGCAGACACTCCTAAACACTACACTGTGTTCACTAAATGTACATTTGTCAGCATCATTTTCTTTCCCTGTAGAAATGCTCTAACCAAAGGGCTGACCTACGATTTGTGACCCAAAATGAAAGTGGCCACTAAGTTATCAGTAAATTGGATGAACTGACTGGCCTCATTATTGCAAACGCCCTGCTGGTTGTTAGGTCACTGCTGTACACTGTGATGCTGGGCAGCCAGCGCTGCAAAGCTACAGCAATTTTTTGTGCTGCCTTCATTCATGGCCAAACTAATAGTGCTTCACATAATGAAATGCCAAAATGCTGTACAGTGAGTTTTCATTCTGTTTTAGCTGAACGGTATGACACATGCATCCTTTCTTTACCGGTATGTGTACAGCTGTATCTGTTGAACACTGACAGGGTATTGACCAGTGAAAGTGGATGTGGGAAAATCTGTGGGAGCACACTTACTAGTGTTGATTTTTTTTTCATAATCCATAGTTGTTGAGTGTATTAATAATTTAAACGGTGGAAGCATCACAGCATGAACAAATGTGCATTGCTATATGTGAAGCATTGTGCATCACATAAAAATGTAGATAAGCACTACTAGAAACGGTTATTAAGAATGTGGACCCTGAACTGCTGGAAGCAGGGGACTGTAAGCAACATGTCGAATTTTAGGGCTGGTATCGCATAGTTGATAGTAATACAGGGTCCATTATGAAAGTAATGCGCTTTATTTTATTATGACGCGACTATCCATGGCAGCACGGTAAAACTGCTTGGGAAATATAGCGAGGGTTCTGCCCTGCCAATGCAGCCGGTCGCCAGTTTACTCCGAGCAGTGTGAGCGATTAACACGGCAATGTAGCGTTCACTTGAACAGCGGTACGCTATCAAGTTTTGCATGAAGGTTGGGAAGAATGCAACTGAAACATTCCAGATGCTTTAAGAGGCCTTCAAGGACGACTATTTCAAGGTCACAGTCCGGGAGGTGGCACAAGACGTTCAAGGAGGGCCGGGAAGAGGTCGCTGACAAACGCTGTTCTGGACGCCCAACAACGACCAGAACCGACGAAAACATGGATCGTGTGCACGAAGTTTTGCGTTCCGAGTGTCGATTGAGCATCCAGCAAATTGCTTTGCTGACACCCTACACATGTCCACATTTTCCTTACATGGGATAGTGACCGAGGACCTGCAAATTCGCAAGGTCTGCACAAAGCTTGTGCCGAAAGTGTTGACGGAAGATCAGAAAGAACTTCAAGTTTTGCACTGTCAAGAATTGTTAAATTTGATTCAAGATGAGGCGGACTTTCTTAACTCTGTCGTAACAGGAGACGAATCCTGGATGTTCGAGTACGACCCAGAATCGAAAAGGCAGAGCAGCGAGTGGCACACAATATCATCCCCCCACCCCAAGAAAGCGCAAATGAGCAAGTCTCGCATAAAAACGATGCGCATTGTCTTTTTTGCCGCCCGACGAATCGTCCATTTTGAGTTTGTACCGGAGGGAGAAACTGCAAACTCAGCCTTTTACCTGGAGGTGCTCAAGAGATTGAAACGCCAGGTCACGCATGTGAGGGCTGACATCCAAGACACAGTCAAGCTCCATCATGACAATGCCCCCAGCCAAACGTCGTTCATCATTACCAACTTCCTGGCCCGGAGCAACACCCCGGTAGTCCCTCATCCCCCTTGCAGCCCCGACTTGGCTTGTGCGACTTCTTTTTGTTTCCCCAACTGAAGAGAGCGCTGAAAGGAAAGCATTGGGAGACCGTGGAAAACATCCAAAAGCATGTTACAGCGTTCCTGAGAGACGTTCCCGTCGAGGACTTTCAGGGTGCCTTCCAGGCGTGGCAGACACGTCTGCGCAAGTGTATTGATGGAGGGGGAGAGTATATTGAAGAATTTCAACCATTTGTACAGGTCCAGTCAGTAAATCTATTTTTCCCAGAAAATGCACATTACTTTCATAATGGACCCTGTACATTGGCAGAGCCCACAGATGCAAGGTATACCTCTCATCCGTGGCAAATAATTTGGCATTGCGTTCTTGAGCCATGATTCCCATCATTTCCTGTAGTCTCTTATTACCTAGGAGCAGAGAAAAAAAAATATTGCACAAATGTTAATTTGCATTTTTTTTTTCAGTGCACACATTACACATGCAAGAAGTCCTGTAGCTCTAAAGCAAGTGCAATTTATGTTTGAGGAATATTGTGCAGACCCTTTGAAAGTGAAGACTTCCAAGAATGAAAGATAGTCAACAGCTTAATAGCAGCACAAAAATATAGAACCATACTTGAACAGTGAAAGAGATGTTGGTGAACATTCAGTCTCTCTTTGTTCTGCCTTTTTGAGAGTTTATTGTAGTGCTGACAAAAGGCATGCAAAAGAAAATGTATAGCTACCGTAAATGAATAGCACATGCATGCAACACAAGTGTACTTTGGGAGCATAGCTTTTTGGGCTTGTTGGTGCATGACTTAAATATAAATGAATAGTGTGCAGAGGATGAGACAGTAAAATTCGCATACACACAAACAGTACAAGTGCTAACTTCCAACAAATGTTATTTTCCACATACATTACTTTTATAAGCCCGAAGAAGGACATATTGCTTATACAACCGTTATCAGTGTCTCAGAAATGCCAGCTCTTTGTTCTCTTTGTTGCAGAGGAAAATAGAAGGTGTGCTCACACATGTGCGTCCTGCTCTATTTATCTTTTCAGCTTTAATGATTTCTTGAGTTACACTGTCTTTGCTCCTTCCTATGACAACACATTTATCAAGCAACGGCTTGCACATTTTTCGATCAGCAAGTGCTCCTCGCCTATACCTGACATTATGAAAATGTTCCATAAGGCACCCATCAGTTTGTCCGATATAGTGGTTCCCGCATGACAAGGGAACTTGGTACACGACACCTTCAACACAAGTGACGTAAGGTTTCTGATGTCTGACCACGCATCCTCGCACTTTGTTGTTGTCAGTCTTTCCTACCTCGCACAATGTGGTAAGTTCACAGCTTCTTACTTACAGCCAACTCCACCAACAATGA
Organism: Dermacentor andersoni; assembly: GCF_023375885.2. Classification (NCBI taxonomy): domain Eukaryota; kingdom Metazoa; phylum Arthropoda; class Arachnida; order Ixodida; family Ixodidae; genus Dermacentor; species Dermacentor andersoni. The sequence goes on from NC_092814.1 coordinate 147,757,061, forward strand.
GTACTTCATCAGAACCAGTGTGAGCCATGGCCCTTTCTAGAAAATGAAGGAAGGAAAAAATCAATGTGCATTCAAAAACCACCTAAAAAATATGCCTCAAAATAATGTTGGCTTTACTGATCGCATTTACCTGTAGTTTCAACAAGCATTGCAAAGACGGTCTCTTGTAAAGAAAAACACAGGTCTTCAGCTGTGCACTGACCCTCACTTAAAAGAGACTCCGCTTTCTCCTGAAATGCAGTATGCACAGTTTGGATTTTCTCATGGCGTACAAACTTGACATTGGAAAACTGTGTAAATTGCAGGATGGTAAAACAGGGACCATGGTTGGCAAACCTCAATGAAGGAGAGCAATCCTGAAAATGAGACGTCCATGCCTTTGACAACATACGGGAGTGGAACCAGTTTGGTGCCCCTACGATAAGCCAAAAACAAATGTTCATATTCCTAGACCCAAGGCAGCCATGCATCTTGTGCCTTACTTTTTTGCCATTTGCTCTATGTTGTAGCCAGGACTTGGATCATTCGAGAGCTGCAAAAATGGTTAAAAATGTTGAGGACAGGTTACATAGACACAGAAAACTTACTGCAACCAGCAACCAAACAAGTATAACGTGCCGCTTGCAGTAGCAATTCGTATTACTTTTCTCCGCAAAGTCAGCTGACAGAAATAAACAAGGTAAAAGTGAAATTCTATGCATGTTTGGTGCCTACAAGTGCCAAAATAGCCCTAAAAGTTACACAATCGCAGAGTGCTAGCAAGAACTGACCAATAATACCTAAAGTGCATGGAAATCTGTGAAAACATTCACCTCATATGAATGTGTAAAGTACTGGGCCTCATTTTACACCACTTCGAAGAATCTTAAATAATTTTACTAAGCTCAATAACAAACACTTTTTACATGGCAGACAAAGAACCTGCTGCACTGCTAGAATGCACACATGAAAAGGCAGCAGATCGTGCAACGAGCAAGCTGAATGATGACAAACAGTATGTACCCCCCCCCCCCCCCTACCAAATACAAGCACGCACGCTTGCTCACTCACTTGTAAGCTTCACTGCACTTGCTTGCATTAGTTCATTCACACATCAGGGCTAGGCTGTCCATAGTATGATGCCTGCCATATCTTTAATGTTGCAAAGGATTTCATTTGATTGTACACACATGTGAACATCCCCACTGTGGGCCTAGGCGCACAGAAAATTGAACCTAGTCCTGCATTTCTTTTGTTCCTCAATATGCTTGGCAAGGTAATGTGCTGTAAAGTAACTATCTGCAGCCAATCCACCTAATTAAGTGCTCCATATGCTGCCAGGTTAAGAAATATAGCAGCCCATATTTAAACACACCCTACTCAGCTGCTTACTTACCTTTTGCATTGCCCCTTTACAGACAGGAAAGATTAATAACATCACAACCCCTTCAATTCCTTCATAGCAAACGTTGCTTTCTTACACAGCAAGCCAAAAGCATGATATTGTAGTGTCATGAAAGAAACGGTGTCTGTTCAGTAGGTGTCCTTGTCTTGTTCCAACACTTCAATTATTTTCTTTTTTCACTTCCGCAGATGTGATCACACATACCGTAACAATACCTTTTACATAACAGTCACAAAAGTGGGAAATTTTTACTGCATATATAAAGATTTAGTTACTTCTGTGAACAACAGTAATTATTTAATAATATTTTATTAATCGGCTTGGCACCTCAAGTCTTCTGAGACAGCATAAACTGAAGGTACTGCTCTTAACACTCCTCTGTATTATTTTTTGTTTTAATAAAGAAAATTCTTAAACATAGGTGTATGGTCCAATGTTAGTCATATTAGTTAAAGGGACCCTGAAACGATTTTGACGATTTTCTACAAACGTACTGAGTCGTTAGAGTAGGTCCTTCTGATCATTAATTGACGCATCGAAGTGCTCCGCGTAAAGCGTGTAATTTATTATAAGGTTTTAAAAATGCACATCGCTGCCGATCGCAGCACACTGCGCGGTGGAATTTTACGCCGCCCCTACCCATATGACGCAAATCACCTATATGACGTCAGTGGGGCGAGCTATCCGATTGGCTGACCAGGGCGCGTGATCGATAATTTTTCCAACTTTATGGTAAACAAATGATGCTCGTAATAGTTGGAATGTTAGTTAATTTGTTTTTATAAAAAGAAAGTAACATAAAGGGAATGCACAAGAACACTTTTTCAGTACACTTAAGCACTTCCGGCACACAGCAAGTGTCGTCTGCTTGTGTTACAACGTGCTCCGTCTTTGACGAGAGCTCCGCCACCAGTGTCGGTCTGTCTTTTCGCGAGCGCTATGATTCGACTTCTTTTGCGTTGTGGACTGCAAACGTAGTGACTGGCAATATGTCAAGCTGTGACATCATGTCCCTCTGCAAGACAGTAGACGAGCGGACTGGCTGCAGTGCATTGGACTGCCGCTATCCGATCGGTGCCAGGATTTGCGCGATTGCGGCTGTCACTTTACACCGGCAGATTACTAATGCAATAGCGTTTCGAGAGTCCGGTATTAGGGTAAACGCAAGCGAAAAGGGGACAGGGCCTGGCCGTGTCTCCTTGCGTGTCGTTTCATGGGATGAACAGAAGCGCAAATGTGAATGGTCTGCACGGTGCAGCCACCTGGTGGCATAGAGCTCAACAAGACAGTAGCAGTAACAAAATCTATTGTTCTTTGCTGCTGGTGTACATTTTTCGCAGGAATGTAATCATTAACATGTCTTTGTTAATGTTTAAAATGTTTTACATTTGGTTAGAGCAATATTAGCTCTTTCTTTGGCTGATTAAGGTCTGCGACAACGGGTGGCTGGACTGTGGAGACCGATCAGGCAGCACACGTACGTCTACGCTAAAGTTCCTTCATCAGCTTGAGTTTATGCTTCCACCGTTCAGTCGAAACGTTCCGCTAGTGTGTTAACGGAATACCAGAAACGTTCGGCGCTGCGACAGAATGCTCGCAATGCACGCTGCTTCGATAGCTCTCGCTTGCGGTCGACGGCCAAGCGGCTAGCAGAGAGGTTTTGCGCAGGCGGGGGCGGGCTCCAAAACAACCGGAAGTGGACGATGTGATGTCGCATCGTGACGCAGAACCAGTGAAGGCGGAGGTTAGCCGTGATGGCTCGGCGAACGAGTTGAGGAGGAAAAGCATGGCTAGGGAGGAGGGTAACTTGCAATCGCTTGTAGCTCCATTAATACGTAACGCTTCACTTAGATTGTGGTGCGAATGTTCTACTTAAGCTGTACCCTACACGTCTACAAAATTTGTCCGAACCATTTCAGGGCCCCTTTAATGCATAATAAACATATTCTTAAGCATACAATATTTGTGAAATTTTTTTTGCCTAGAAACATGCTTTATGCTATATTCAGGATCATGCTACAAACATAATATGAGAGCTAGAGGGAAAAAAATTATCAGGCTCAGACACGAAGTGCCTGAGCAAAAGAAAATACCCTCAATTTATACCTATGGTTCAGTACTTCTAACTTTCTTTATAAACAAATAAGATAACAGTTAGTGTGCTAGTGCCAGTAAATATTACTACACAGTAAAATACCTAAGTTTCGTGTTCTCCATCTGTTTCTTTTTTTCTGCAACTATTGTCACAAAATTATTATAAAGCTGACTTTTGTTAATTTGACCTTAGTGGCACAAGCAAAATCGGTTAGAATTAACAGAATTTCTCAGGCAGCATAGGCACAACTTGTTGTAACATTTGAATAGAGCTAAATCACAAGGAAGGCTGAATTAACCATTGTAAATAACAAGTTAGCAGCAGATGGCAGGTGATTAATCCTGTATTCTGTTGCTTATATTGAAGTGCTGTTTGCAAGAAATGAAGTGACTTTATAGTGGTATCACTTTGGCTGCTACATAATACATAAGAGACCAAAACTAGAACAAATCTCACAGGTTGAGAAAGAGATCCAAGCGTGAACTCAGCCATAGCTTAAACGCCTCTTAAAATAATTTCAGCTGGCGAAGGAAGCAACAGGTCAGCCCTGTTCATGTTTATAAGTCGTGTCAGGTCAAACACAAGATGACATAAAATGTTCCATAATGTATGCATGGAAAGCTAGTGAGTCACTTCTCTGACTTACTTTCAGGACTCTTGCAAACCTGTCCAGGCAATTTCCAACAGCAATGTCAATGGTCTCTCCAAAAATCCTATAGCACTTCTCACTGTATGCTATTATCTAAAAAAGAAAAAGACCCCCGAAACTTCTGAGACCTGACACCACCAGTATGCTGTCAATAGAACCATTTCACAACACAACACACTGCTAACACAGGCATTAAATGAGAGACCAAACCACTTTTGAAACCAAGAATTTAAGAAGGGCATAAGTGGTCATGCTCAAACCATATGGGTTCTTAAAGCACTCTGAATACTGCAAAACATGTACTGACAATCACAATGGTGAACCCTCCAGGCAGACTTTTAATGGGATCAATGGCATAACCGTAAAAAGATTTTGTTAAAAAGTTAGCGTGACTGACAGCCATCATAAAATCCTTGCTTTCACATTCAGGACATCCACCTGATTTTAGGCAACAAATCTAGAACTGTGAAAAAACTATGGCAATTATGTATGCTGCCTACTTGCTTGTAGCATCTTGGTTTCAATGAATGTGGCTGTTATTCCTCACTACCTTGCACACCTCACTTAGCATTGCCAAGTAGCATTAGTAAGTACAAGTAATTTCCCCTGTGTTGTCCTTGGTGTCACTGTTTGTTGGCTTCTTATGATTAATAAAGATCAGGCCCTTCGGTTAACCCCCTTTCTTTTCGTTCATTACATAACGAGGGTGTCGAATCCGGCAACGTTGATGCCTTCAGGTAGCATGTGTGGGTTCATTGAGCAGTTGCCTTCACCCAAGAAGATCACATACTCGTGACACCTGCGGCAGAAAGGATGTTCCACATCCGCCACCATGGCGTGCGAGTGGTGGTGCTGGCTAACACTCCCAAGGTTAGTTCTAGTAGTAAAAACATGAATAACGGCACCGAGGTAGCTCAATTGGTTAGAGCAAAGCATGCGTAATGCGAAGACGTGGGCTCGTTCCCCACCTGCGGCAAGTTGTTATTTTCATTCATTTATAATTTCTTTAATTCAATTATTAAGTACAAGTAATTTCACTTGTGTTGTCCTTGGTGTCATTGTTTCTTGGCTTCTTATGATTAATAAAAAACGGGCCCCTCGGTAAACCCTCTTTTTTCTCGTTCATTAGCATTACCAAATTGTTTATCCCCCAAACAGAACACAATGCTCGAAGTAAGAAGATTTATCAGTAAATGAGACCAGGAAGCTAGCACTGCATGTACTGAAGGAAGTGAAGTGCCCTTAATGGATACTTCCAAGGATCAAAATTATGACACTAGTGCAATCATGCAGAGAGGGTCTATATTAAAGGAGTACTGACGGGCACTTTCGACTCTTAATTTCTGTGTTAAATGAAAATTTGAGACCTCTAAGCCCCCAAAAAATTATTTACAAGCCTCAGAGTGCCCTAAATAATTTAATATAATAGCTTTTCCACAGTCAGTTTCAGTTTCATTCTTCAAGAGGTTAGGTTTTAATAAATGCATTCCATAAACATGGAGTTCAATAGTTGTAATTTTTAATTCTGCACCGCATCTTTTAAAACTTCAGTATTGTGTCATACATCTACTTTCTTTTCATGCCGTAAACATTATCAATTTGGAGGAATACTTGCAGCTGCAACTGTTTTATTCTAAATAAAACTTCTATAGTTAATTCACAATGGCTGAATCTACAAAGACTGAACGAGGACACAGGGTCTACTTAAAGAAATTACTGCAATGCTAATCCTGGCGTAGGAAATAAAATTAGAATTGGCGCTATAACTTAAATAAAGACAAAGCTACCTAGAAAAATCTTGTTCTTGCTTATGCCAATAGATAAATGATGAAGCTGTCAGCAGAAAAAGCAAATAAAGTGGTAAACTGTGACTATGAAAAAAAAATGAAAGAAAAAATCTGCCAAGGATCTGGCATGAGCTACTCTAGAAAACTTTTTGAATAATTGAATAAAGAAAGGAAAACACAATATTTTCCTGTTACATTACTTTTATTTCTGCAGTTTTGGACGTGTTGGCAAAAAAGAAAAAAGAAAAAATCAACAGCAGCATAATTCGTTTTCTTTTTTTTCTTTTTGCAAGTTGCAGAGCAGTCGAGAAAAGATTAGACAAGCTGGGGTCATCCCATCTTAGTGTCTTCTTCTGGTCTTTTGCATTGTTTTCTACACAATGTGCGCGAACTAGCACATTTATGCACATGCTGACAGAACTGTTGAGGTCGTTCACCTGAGTGTTGCCACCGCTCACGTATAGTACAGCTGGGTTAGAAGCTCCAGTAATTAGGCGCCCCATTTCGATGTCTTGAATGCAGCGCGTCAAGGAAGCAAAATGTTTAAAACTGGGCGCACTGATTGATTTCATTTTAACGGTAGCGCAAATGAGACGGCAACACACAGAATGGAAGCACACAGGACAAGTGCTTGTCCTGTGTGCTTCCCTTCTGTATGTCACCGTCCCATTTGCACTCCCGTTATAATCAACAAGGAAGGAAATGACGGGACTTGAAGAAGGAGACTGCATGGCAAAGGAGGTGGTAATTAGTTTATATTCTTTAACCTTCCAAGGAACGAATTGCTGTGGAATGAAACACTGATCAGCATCCTTTGAACAACGCAGCAAGGATACGACCAATGCAGTGGTTGACACCTATAATTGGCTTGTTCCATAGCTGTGCAACTGTTCTTGCAACCACGGCAACAGATACCAGAGGAGCTCCCATACCGGGTCCTTGAAAAAAAAAAAAAAGGACAAGTAGCTGTAGCAGACAGATGATAGCTTTCCGCTTTTTTTTTTTTTTTTTTTTTGTCACTGAGGGAGAAGATTCAAATGTATGTGCGGCAGTTAACTTGCCTTTAGTGTAGCATACAACGTCGATTTCATTTGGCGTGACGTTTGCTTCTTGGAGTGCTTTCTCAAGAACGTCTAAAACGTGTGCTCGGTGGTGCAGAGCTGTGTCTTTCGGCTGAAACCCTAAAACAGCGGAAAGGTTACTCAACAGAAAGAACCAGAGCAGCGAGTTTGGGATTCGGGATAAGCAAGCTCTTCACATCCATGAATTTTAGGATTCACCCGAGTAATGTCATTCGCGGTTCACTAATAGTGCACGCCAAATTATCGAATGTATTTGAACATGGCAATAACTGGCACAAATGACACGCCGTTTCACTAGAAAAGAAATTATTTAGAAATAATCAACAACATACCTTCACCTGGTGGAGTAATGTAAGTTACTCGGGGATTTGACAGAACCTCGCCATCGCGTATTATACCAACTCCCAACTTGTTCGCGCTCCCTTCGAAGCCGATCGCTACAGTCATGCTGACTTCTGCAACGATTAACAATCAGTCAACTTTGTATTCTTCGCACTGCTACACTCCAGCACCGCTTCGCGGTTTACTTCGCTCTAGTACACTCTACTTGCAGTAGTGGCACGACGCCGCCACCCCGCCACGCTCGAAAATGCTGTGTGCTGTTAGGGTGGCTAGAAGGGGAGGTGTGAATACCGGCGGCGCAAACGTGACCCCACAGCGCACCGATGCCGCGGGGCGGCGCTGTTGACCAAGGCGGGGTAAAAGGCGGGGTAAGCACGCAGCCGAAATGAGCGCCTCGCCAGCCTCGTGTCGGCTGCATCTCCACCACCGAAGTGAAAGTGAGCCCGTTTCGGTTATCGCGCGCTTTCTGCGAGCGTCAAAGAATGAATCTTTAGCATGAAAACAATGTTATGTCAGCCCACATCATTACTCCTGTGAAATTTTACGGGCCCAGTTCGCACTGTATCGAGATTCAAACGCGTTTTGTCTGTGCGCATTTCGTGAGCTGGCTTTGGGTGTTAGGGGCTAGTGGGGGGCTTCGGAATAATTTCGACCACTTCGGGTTCTTTAACGCGCACTGACATCATACGGCACACGGGGGCCTTGCATATCGCCTCCCTGAAAATGCGACCGTCGTCCTCGAGATTAGCAGTCAATCACCCTATGCGTACCGACGTAAGACCTGTAAACTGCAGACATTACCTGATAAAATCTGGACGTATTTACAAACCACTTTTTGTCTGCTCTTGCAGACCTGTAGCATGTCATTTTGACGCTCATATAAGCAATCTAATATGATTGCAGACAGTGAAGCAACAGATCTGGTCATGAAATCGTTTATTTACAAGTGAGGAAAAAAATGTACAACACACAAGCTTAGGTTTCAGTGTTTTCCGTTTCTTCTCACTGCTCTGCTGATTGACACCTTTAAGCAAAAAGTGAATCCTTGTGAGGCAATAAAAACGTATAACTGAGGCTGTCAGGGCAGCAGAATGGTCTAAAGCAACCAATCTTTGACATTTAACCAACTGACTTCAAAATCTCGGCCACAGCTTTGGCATGCTGGCGTGTTACACTGAATTAAAAATTACGGGGTTCTACGTGCCAAAGCTACTTTCTGATTATGAGGCACGCCGTCGTGGAGGGCTCCGGAAATTTTGACCACCTGGGGTTCTTTAACGTGCACCTAGATCTAAGTACACGGGTGTTGCCACTGAGCAATTACCCACGGCGGGTGTCACACTGAATAAACGAGTGAGTTTGTTTTCAAGGGAATTGTCCAGCTTATAGAACGATTCTGAGGGATATAAAAGGCCCTCAAGGTCCCGCTCTTTGGATGCCTCTGGTGGAAGCTCTCTGGGTACAGTGGCTCTGGGTACAGCCACTGTACTCTGGGGATATTGCCTTTATGGTGTTTCGCAGTCTTCACAATGTGTGGGCAAAACACGCCTTCTCGATCGCCACATAACCTGCAATGTAATAAACTAGCCGTGCGTCGCTGCGGTGCTCAACATAACTTTGGTGGTCCACAGCATCTCGCCCTCGAATGACGGAATGTCGGGAGGAACACTCCAAAACAGGCGACGAGACCTACTGACAGCGGAGGGCGCAGGCCAGCGCGGAAGTACCACGCCGTAATACGGTAATACCACGTCGCGAGCAGCAGCGCCACGTTCCCCCTGGTGGCATCGGTGCGCAAGGGGGTCACGCGCGCCCGAAGGAAAGCGCCGCCGGTATTCACACCTCCCCTTCTAGCCACCCTAGTGCTGTCATAGATGCTGTCTTCGCGCTTGCTTGGCTAGTATTGGCTAGTTTTCACTGGTGGACATTTTTATTGAAGCACAACGTGGACATATCTATGATAAAATTTTATTACTTAATATTTAAAGAAGCCCTTATACATTGTGGTTTATAGCTGATAGTTTATGAAATATTGTGGTATGACGTCACTGTACCCGTTTGGCCCGCTTCAAGAGAACCGGTGACGTCATGGCCACTTCGGTCACTTGGCCAATGCTTGGCCACCATGTGCATAGCAACGGTTGCTAATGGAATGGTTAACAGTCAACAAAAGCATGCTTGGGAGCCGTGGATGGCGGCGTTCACGAAATGCTTCGTCTTTTAAGTTGGAAATGCACTAATTGCGTCTTGAGGAGATGCTGTTCATAATTCCTATGTGGACCTTCATAGCTGTCATCGACTCACGGTACCTGAGCACTTACCACACGCCTAGCGAGTGCGACAACTCGAGCTATTTCGACATTGTCGCTCTTTCGTGTGTCAAATGTGGCGCCAACAGGGGACAGGAACACATGCAAGTAGCGTCGAAAGATGGTTTGTAGAGCTCTTGGCTCTCTGCAACTGTTTCCTTAGTTTTTGTACCTGTTTAGGAATGCTGTGAGCGGGCTAGCAAAGAGCAGTCGCATGACACCCTGCATACTAGTTTTGCAGGAAGGCACCCTGCTCTGCGAAGAGCGCCGCATCACTAGCACTCGCGTTTTTGAGCGCCGTTCTGTGTTTTTCCGTCATAGCAGGCATTTGCAATCATGAAAGTGAATGTCATTGTTCGCAGCAGCTCGAATTATCTGAGTACTTTCGTTGCTAAGCTTTCCACTTCTTTGTTCGGTCTCGACCGCTTCATGTGCCTGTGAAAATATCTGTGGTCGGCCGTTCTCTTTGTTCTAATGTTTATTTTTTATTCGTGCACATGGTGATGTGGTTGCCACAATTATTACAAGTACTTGTAACATTCTGTGGGCTGCTACACGCCTTCCGAATGGTTCGTGTTAACGCTTGTAAGTGAATATGGTCATAGGTCGTGAGGCTTCTCACAAGATCTAGTTCATACCTCGTCCTGAAATTGTCTGCCATGGCGGCTGGGAAGGGAAATGTTGCGTTTAACGCTGTTCGCCAGTTGCAGTCCTTCACGTTTAACGCTATTTGCCAGTTCTTCAGTTCAACATGAAAGCTTTACAAGAGAGATTTATAGTTGGGTCTTATTCCTCTCACCGACCCTTCTTTTCTTATCTATACTTAGACTGGCCAGGATGACAAGCTGATTGATTGACGGTGTTTGAAGCTTCAGAGCTGTACACTCGGCCATTAGGGAAGCCGCAGTGGTGTGGGCTCAATATACCGTATTTTGGCGATTCTAATCACCCCCCCCCCCCACCTCTATTTTCGCGAGAAAATTGGGAAAAAAGTTTGAAAGCGAATCTAAGCACCCCCCTATTTGTTAGGAAGAGCGCGTAGCCAAGGGCGCCAAGCGCGCTTGCTCACTCTGTCATCGAGCCGGAGCCGACGGAGTCCCGAGGTAGCACGGCGGCCGCGGCGCGAGTACGCCGTACAGCCGGACTGTACGGCTGTACGGCGAAAGCTGCAGAAAGCGTACCTATCAACCATCGCAAAGTGGATTTCGGACGCTTGGAAGCGGGTCCAAGTGGACGTTGTGGTCAAATCATTTAAGAAGTGCTCGATCACAAACCACTTCGACGGAACGGAAAGCGACCTCCTGTGGGATACCGAGAGCGGCGGTTCAAGCAGTGCGACGAACTCGAGTGGCAGTGATAGTGACTGAGCATCCGACACAAGCGGTGGGTTCACACTCTGCACCAATTTTTCTTTTAAATGTTTGCAAAGTAAAATCTTATTTCTCGCACCCGTCTCGTCGTGATGTCGCAGCGAAAAGAGGGAGGGGGGGGGGTAATTCTAGATTTTTCGAATCTAAGCACTCCCCCTCACTTTGGGCATCGCGATCGTGAAAAAAAGGGGGTGCTTAGAATCGAGTAAATACGGTATGTATTTGGACCCCCTAGGGATCTTTAACGCGCACGTAATTGCATTTGCGCATTTTGCGTCCCTCCCATGGCGGCCGACATGGCAGGAAGTCAAACTCGCGACCTCGTGCTCAGCAACAAATGGCAATGACCACTTCGACGGGCCCGAATGACAGACTGGGCTGCTTAGTTCTTCACTGAACGTTAGAAGGAAAATGAGGCGGAGGCATGTGTGCGTGACAATGCTAACGCAGCGGTGGTAGCCAGACCAGACCGTGGAGGTATGGGTACCGTCATTCCTAGACTATCTGGTCAAGAATCAAGATTGAATGATTAACTCTGGATTAAATTAAAAACCGCTCAAGACACGACATAACTTTGTTAGAAAGCTGCATACAATTAAAGGAACAGCTAATGGCATAAATTTCATATTGGTAGCTTTAAACAAGCTCTGTCGCACACATGCATATATTAAAGCGAATCTTTCTTTGCCTCTTTCCAGTGGTTCGGCGTAAGTCTTCGTTTCCTCGTCGCATATATTTGTGGGTATATATAGATAGCTTTGGGCCACTGAATATGTGCCCGAATAGACAGCTTGCCGCTGTCTGTCATAGTAGACAACCTGGGTCACTGAGTATGTGCTGGCTGCTACCCACCGTGGTTGCTTGGTGGTTATCGTGTTGGGCTGCTAAGCACGAGGTCGCGGGATCGAATGCCGGCCACGGCGGCCGCATTTTTATGGGGGGCGAAAACAATCGTGTACTTAGATTTAGGTGCACTTTAAAGAACCCCAGGGGGTCTAAATTATTCCGGAGTCCCCCACCACTACGGCGCGTGCCTCACAACCAGATCGTGTTCTTTTTTTCACGTTAAACCCCATAATAAACACACACACACACACACACACACACACACACACACACACACACACACACACACACACACACGCATATATATATATATATATATATATATATATATATACACACACAACATAGACACACATACAGTTCTTTTTTTTTTTCTGGCTGCTGTCTGGCCTAGCAGAGATTGTGAATCGCCGGATATATGCCCATTCTTGGCCAATCTCTCAGAATGGATGTGCCGCTGCGACACAAAGGGTATGAAGCCTTAAATGTATTTTGATATGTGTCATACTTCTCTGTGCTATATGCACCTTTCATCGACATTCTTCCCTCGACAAGCATCATACATCGCCTTCACCCTCGTGATGTAGACAGCTAACAGCTACCGGTTATGTGCGTGTGTTGTCTGCTACTGCTGCTACCTCAATAACTCAAACAAGCCTCGCGTAAATTTTTTTGTTTGTTACCTCAAAGGCCCCTAGTTAAGGGGTATTACATGAGGTGTGGGTCAATTTTGCGAATTAATACTTTCAATACAATTTTTGAAAGTGGCAGAATGGGAGTGCAGCACGACGTGGGGAGACAGCTCGTTCCAGTTCTTTGCTGTTTGTACAAAAAGGGATCGGAGATACATGCGCAGAAATGCGTGTGCTGTGAGGTAAACAGTTTTGGAGTGACTTGTGCAACAGGAACTTCGATGAGCTGGTCTGATGATGGAGCAGCCAAGCTGTGAGCGAGCGAGCGAGCGAGATAACTTTATTTGGAATCCGGTGATTGGGAGACCCAGGCCTGGGGCCGCCTAGATGACCACTGGAGCTGCTTGCTCCCGTATGGTCTCCATGGCTCGCTACTCGGCCCAAAGTTAGTCTTGGAGTTCTGAGCTGAGCAGCGCGGCCGACCACCGCGCCCGTAGATTTTCCGGGGAGGCTGCCATTTTGTGTTTGAGTTTCCACGTAACAGAATTATGTTCTCTCGTATATTAAAATTACAATCCGACGCTATCATGTCTGTAGGTTGTGTGTAAGTCATACTTTACGATTTTTCTACCTATTTTACCTTGAAAAATTCAATTAGTTCGGTAATTTCCTTGCGCTACATGGAGGGCCTGCTTGGTTGGGTGTGCGTGGTTCGACATTCTTTTTGCTCAAGCGACGCCCGGCGCTGGACGTCGACGCAGCATTTCTTGCGACACAGGACCCTTAACGTTATCGCGTTAAAATATCACTGTACAGCGCAGAAAGGACAGGGCGAAGGCAGTGGGGACGACACACAGTTCTGTGGGTCGGCCCTCTGTCTTCGTCCTGTCCTTGCCCAATTACCTACCCTCGTAAACAAAATTTGGTGCCGACGAAAATTCTGAATATGTTGTGCAATTTTATCTTTGATTTCACAGAGTAAAGAAACCAAGCGATAAGAAGGGGCAATCGGGTTGCAAAATTTATTGAGTCATAGCAGTTTCTGATATGAAAACCGTCTATTGCATTGTTGGGGCTTACTGTGATAGTGTGTCGCCATGTCATTTAAAAATGGGCATAACATATGTCATTACTGCTACCTAAATTCTTAAAGCCTTCTATAAAGTCAGACTGATATTACTTTTATCATTGCTTACAGGTTCGTCGTGCCAATGTATTCACCAGCATAAGATCATTTCTCATGAAAGTGCCACAAAACTGTCGTGTGCTTCATGCCCTCCTGAACATGCAAGTATCCTTCTTGTTGAGAGCTTTCACCATTGCTGTCACAAATCATGACATGCACATTGTGTGACAGCTTAGTATGCAATAGCCTTTCTGTGTTGGCGTGCTCGATGACCGTTTATTCCGAAGCCATTCATTTAGTTTCTGTATTTATATTTTTCTTTGCGCAGTTGTTCATTATTGAATTGGTACAGTGCTCGTACACATTTGGTCATGAGCAGCGATGCCAGCTTAGCGATTTGCTAAATTTAGCATATTTTTCTTTTTCTTCGTTTTGGCGCTTATGGACGTCAGACTCTGGAGTTTTGCAAGACGCGTAGCGTCACCTGCCGGTGCGAAGAGGCAGTAATAGAGTAGTGCGAAGCCCGACTCCCTTGCTAAGTTGCCTACGCAGCTAGCGACTGCGAAACAACGATTTAACTAGATTTTGGTCCATATGGCGAGCGTTTTGCGCATTTAACACCCAGACAGAGAGCTATGAATTTCTACGCTAGTCGGACGCGCCTCCGAACTGCCATCAAGCGCTTGCTGGCTCATTCGTCAGACTGATGGCGGAAACGACGGCAACCGCGATAGGTCCGCGCGCTACAAAGAAACGCCGCAATCGACGCTACTGTTGTGTTGTAAATTGCCATGAACGTGAAGGACGGAATAACAACGTTCAGTTTTACCGATTTCCATCGCGATCGTATGAAGGGGAAAAGTGAGAGCGCTGGATACGGGCCGTTCAACCTGTTGGGTAATCGGATTACTTGCATTCCCCACAACACAGCGGCTCGCATGAGAAAGTGCGACAATTTTGTTCTTCTGTAATTGTGTTGCGTAGCCCTGACGGAGGACCGTGGTAACTAAGCGAAAACTCAAAAATCTGCAGCCGCCACTTCGTTGGTAAAAGAAAAAAAAACAACGTTGGGAACCATCTTGCTTATGTGCCATTGATATCTCCGCCTTTTAACAGACGTCCGTCTCCGCTTGACTCAACAAGTGGAACGGAGAGATCTGGCAGGTCAGCTTAACCAAACATTTTGGTTCGTTTATGAATTCAAAACCCTATTCTAGAGCATCGTTGCATCGCGAGCTCATTTCTACTTTCGATATTTTGTATGTCCTGCGCCGATACAACAAGCACGCATCGCAATGTGCTGAGCCTGCTCGACTGCGTTCTTCAAATGTGAGCAATAAAGTTGCTGTAGGAGCACTGGATGAGTAATTGCGAAATAACGCACATGTGTAAAGAAAAAAATGTCGCATTTATTTACATATATTTGTGCGCGCTTGTTGCTCGAAGCGTCTGCAAAAAGTTCAAATTAAGGTACTGAGCGATGCTGTAGCTCCTGCGAGAAAGAAAGATGCAGCGCGTAGGCACTGTAGGAAGCTTACTTTCGTTATGATCGCACGCTATTTGCTGCCTTGGAAAACGTTTTCTGTTTGCTGCCCTGGAAAATGCTATGAAAGGATTTACTCTGTAAATAATGCAAGACAGAACATTATGATAAAATACATAAAAAATATAGGAGATACTTAATAAGTCTTGTGTTCAGGACATATTCAATATGAAACAATTTGAAATGCTTAGATTTTATGCTGATTGCCTATAGACAAACCTGATTCTCTCTGTACTTGCGAGATGCAGCAGGCCGAAATAACACTTTAGACTTTATTTTATATTGTACACGTACTTCGCCCTGCTAAGCTTCCTTTCCGAAGCGTGGATGGGCGGAAGAAGCTTTCCAGGTCCTTGATTTTTAGGAAACCGTGCCTCAACACAAACAAAAGAGAAGGGTCCGTTGTGGCCTATGCACCTTCGCTTGCGGACAGCTCTCCTTGCACTACTCAGTTCGCGCCAAGGCTCCGATGAGGGCGCTGGTGACGGGTTTTTCCGCAGCGCCGCCTGGGCAGAGTCTGAGGTCTATAGGGAAGAAATGTTATGTCGTCGGGGAGTGGTCTATTTTTTTTTTTTTTTCGCTGATCTTAAGTGCTACAGACGTCGCAAACAAACTGGTTCACCGCGCCTTTCTTGAGACAAGGGGATATTATCGTAATCGTTGTTTGATATCCTGTTTCACATTATATGATGCCTGCATTCACTGAATGAGAGCTCCAGCAGTTTCTACATTTCAGATAGTTGAGAGTAGGACGGCCTGTTGACTTAGGGCACACTCTTGGAGAATATTACCTTGAGTAGTGACCCCAGTGAAATGCACGCAAAATTCGGGAAAATAATGCGACAGCAGTACACTCGAGAACACGTTGCTTCAAGCGCCCAAGGACAGAAAGCGAGCGAAGTGGCGCTATGGCAAGGCACGAGGTAATATGTAACCCTTGTTCGCTAGTTGTACAAAAAAGAAAGAACGTGTATTAAGATTTAATATCTATCGTTTATTGCTTGCAAAAGAATGCTGCCTTTTTTTTTCGGTGTCCTTGCTTCCGTTGTACGCTGTGCAGGTGCAGTAAAATTTACATACGGAATATATTCCCGATCGTAGCGTGCATTCAGCGGGTAGTCTCGGGAGCCTAGCACTGCTGGTGTTAGCTGTTTATCACGGCTAAGCTTACGCGTTTTCTCATATTTAGTTGGCAACACCGGTCACGAGTGCTTCCCGACTCAGAGTCGGACCAGAGCTGTAAGCAGTGATCCGTCCTAGCTGTCGTATATACAGGGTGTCCCAACTATCAAGCATCAAGGGCGCTATAACGTAAAACTATTCCAAACTTTTCTATTCCAATTCTGCAATCAGCCCACTGCGATTGGTCAAAAACATTTTGGACCAACCCCACTTCACCTGTCTGTCGCGCGACGTCACGAAAACCGCGATAGCTCCCCATCTGATATGACGTGCACACACTGATTATGGATAATTTGACCGAACAAAGCAAAAATAGTTATTTCTGATTCGACTCCTTTTTGTCATTAGCCCTCAGCTATTGGTCAAAAGTTTTCGGGCTACACCCACTTCACCTGCCTCTCACGCGACGTCACAAAACCGCAAAAACTTACCGCGTCAAAGTGACGCGTACGCGTTAAAGATGCATTAATATACCGAAAAAGAAAACTGAATTTTCTTCTTAATAGCCGCAGGCTGCCTCGTTCCGAAAGGAATAAAATATGGCTGCCGCCGATCGCTCCAGCACTGGCTATTCGCCCCTGCCGGAGAGCATGGCTTTATTTACGTATAATAAAACCTTTTGCGTGGCCGTGTAACGTTTTCGATAACTTTCGGCACGTTTACGACCTCGTTCTGCCAACTCTTCTTTGCTGAGGATCCATTATTACGTCATTCTTAAGCTTCCGTTGCATGCCGCCGGGATTGTCGACGAGCCACCGCAAGCTAAGGAAGAGAAGGCGGACCAATCGCAGACGCCGGCACCACCCTCTTCATCCGATTATCGGTATTCAGTGCAGTGGCTCGGCCCCATCGAATCCCTCTCCACTTGAGCATGCTCCTCGCCTCTTGTGAGCCAATTAGATAGGGCAAGCCGCTCAGTGCTGGCAATGTTATTCGTTTTTCAAGCAAACAAAAGTGACCTCCTATGAACGAGGGGAGCATTTGATTTGTTTGTTCAGACAACCCTGGGGGTGACTGCCCGATGCTTGCGTCGGTGGTTACGCAAATTTGACGTCAGGAGATTGGAATAAAAACATATTGGAATAGTTTTACGTTATACGGCCCCAAGATTTAAAGATATACAAATGTCACGTTGATGGACAGAACCGAGGTAATGTTGTTTGTCGTCGCTTGGAGATACTCAGATTATTTTTTCATTGCATGTAATTAGATAATTAGACTTAATGAATCAATAAACTTCTCAAATATTATAATTAGATGAAAAGTGTTAATGAGAAAATTGTTGAGCAATGCGAATATTCCCGATACAGCTTTCTGTTGCTCAATACGTGCTACATAAAAGTGTTTTTCCGAGCGTGAAAGAAGCCCTCGAACACACGCAAAGTGCCTCGAGCGGCCAATAGCGCGGCAATATTGCGTGTATTCGTGGCCTTCTTTTACGCTCGAAAAAAGGCCTTTAAGTAGCACATTTATGTAGCACCTACATGTAACACTTTGAACCCTCTCAATGTTTTTTAACGCGACAGCGTTAAGGAGCTCGTGTCGCAGAAAAGCCGGTGTCGTCGGCGTTTGCCGTGAGCGATAAATCCCAGCAGGCACTTCATGAATAAAAAACAACTTGTAAGATGGGCCGGGTGGGAATCGAACCAGGGTCTCCGGAGTGTGAGACGGAGACGCTACCACTGAGCCACGAGTTCGATGCTTCAAAGCGGTACAAAAGCGCCTCTAGTGAATGCGGTGTTGCCTTAGAAACGAGCTGTTTCTAAGGCTCAGGCGTGCGTCGCTTGCTCAGGCGCACATTTCGTTGCCGCGCCGAACGCTGCGTTGCTCGACGCTCACCGCGTCCGATGCGGGGCGCGTAGTCGCTGCGCCGTAGCCCATTGTCTTACACTCCTTGGCGGGTCGACGGGAACGCTGTCGCGTTCCACTCTTGAAGGCGAAGCTTAAGCGTCCTCCAAATTTTTTTTTTTTTTTGTGCGTAGCAAGCTGCGCAAACTCATTGGCTGCCTGAGACTTGTCAAACGTTCATTACTGAGTGGCTGTGGCGTTCTGCTGCTGAGCACGAGGTCGCGGGTTCGACTCCCAGCCGCGACGGCCCTACTTTAATGTTGGCCAAATGCAAATACGCTCGCATACTTATGGTATCTTCGACTGGTCGCCTCCATCCCCCGAAGCAGAGTCGGGCAG
This sequence comes from Dermacentor andersoni, assembly GCF_023375885.2. Taxonomy (NCBI): domain Eukaryota; kingdom Metazoa; phylum Arthropoda; class Arachnida; order Ixodida; family Ixodidae; genus Dermacentor; species Dermacentor andersoni. The sequence goes on from NC_092814.1 coordinate 147,775,595, forward strand.
ATCCGGCGTTCCCCGAGCTCAGAGGTCGAGGACAAGCGCGCAAGCCGAACGTGAGACTCGCTCTCGGAGGAGGAAATGGCAGATGCGAAACCACGTGACTGCTGCCAACGTCCGATGTTTCGCCTATCCAAAGCTCCCGGCGCTGCCGGGAAAACCGGCGGACGCGCCGGCGGGACGAGCGTTCGTCGAGACGCCAGCATGCAGTGGCCTAGGTGGTCTAGGTTACGGTGGGCCGTCGCTAGCAGCAGCGACGCGGCGCTGGGATGACGTTTCAATCTCGACAACTGCTCCGACGACAGGGCTCGGAGCACCTCAGAAGATGGAGGAGAGCAATCGAGAAGAACGAGCCGAACCCAGGGCGCGCACCCTCTTTCAACCAGTCGAAGACAACGCCGCTCGCGAGAGCGCTCCAGAACGCTCAGAAACGACCAGCCGAAGATGGCATTAGATTCAACTTCATGTTAAAGAACCCCAGGCGGTCAAAATTGATCCGGAGCCCTCCACTGCAGCGTCTCTCATTGCACCAGTGTTGTCTTGCGACGTTAAACCCCGTGAATTAGTCAATCTTAATTATTGCATTTGGTTCATGCGTAACTGACAAGGTTCTATTGTAAAAGCATCCCATTTTCTGTCCAGTGTAGTGACAGCTGGGATTCTGGTAACGCTATATACTAAGTGGGGCTTCAGCAGTGCCCGATAGGTGGGGCCTCAAGTGACGGACGTATGACGCCAGCCACTAATTCAAAAGAGTTTGCTGTTGGGCCGGTTGGCACATGGTATTTAGATTGGAAACGGCACAGATAACAGGACAAGAAAGGAATACAGACACATTCGTACAGCCCGTGTTCGTGTAGCGGCGTAAGTTTGTAGTTTCATTCCGGATACTGAGGTGGTAGTCGACCAGATTATGTGAAGTCTGCAAGGGCACAGCGACAGCCACCATTCTATAGCTGCGGGCAGTGCCGTAGTCGATGTGACGTCAACGTTGGTATTCTCAACATACACTTTTTCTTGTGCCACTCGATCTGTGCGCCTCGCCGCTATCTGGCGCAGAAATACCCGCTCCCCGGCTCCCATAAATATCGTCTGTCAACGGTGAAGTACAAGTAGTTTCTAAACAAACGAGGTGACCCGCCCTTTGTGGCTGCACTTTCTGTAGCTCGCTGCGATATTGTTTTTGTTAAGTGGTTTTCCCCCCCGTTCAGGTCCTTCGTGTGCATATGGTTACTGCATCATCCGAACTAGCTCTCAGAACGACGTTGCGAGAAGGCGGCAAATAAGTTGACAGGGTATGCTACAGTGCCTCAAACGGCGTTGCCGTCTGCACGATTTTGAAAGTGTTCGTCGACGTTATGCACAGTACTGTAATAACATTGTCACCTTAGCAGACGTTTCGAGTGCGCCGCACGATGTCTTGCGTATATTCTCGAATTACTATAACGGTGGTAGACTCCTGGTCTACTCTCCGTTTCCGCGTAATCTTGGTGGCCACGCGTATAGCGCAACACTCAGAGCAACATACTCTTGGGGAGAATGTAGGATGACGTTGTTTTCACCGAAACCATGCAGTGTCAACCCTCCTATAGGTACATTTGCTGTCACGTGTCAGAAATGCTCTGAATCTCGGAACAAATGACTTAAGGGAACTTATAGTTTATGGAATTAGCTAGAAAGTCGTTATATGCCGGTCTGCCCTGCGCGTCTTTGAGTGCTGCGCCGTTTTTCTTTCTTATTTTTTTTTCGCTTGTCGCTTTCGTGATGTCCCGAAACAGGCCACGCCTCGCTGTTTTGTCACGCTGCCGATGTGCATCGGTTCCATTTATGTATGCATGAACTAACGGATCCATGATCATGCGTCCGTCCTGAATGTTTATGCGTAATTTCCTTTCAGGTAACGTCACTAGATGGCTGGGACTGTGTTCCATGTGCAGAGAACTCACCTTTCCAGCCGACCACCGAAAGTTGCAGCCCTTGCATGAACGGAGTATACGGTATGATCCCTTTGGCAAACGCTCACTGCTGTAAGAACACAATCAGCTCTGTCAGTTTTACCTTGAGAACCACTTTACATACAGAGCTAGCTATGATCAAACATTTCTGTACCAGTGCACATTTAGTTTCCTCTCATATTTCAGAGGAAGTGACTGGAAGCGATGGCGTCAGAAGGCTGGCATGCAGCCTGTGCAATGCAGGGACATGGCCTAATACAGACAGCCAAAAGTAAGGCGCGTAGTTACAGTTGTGCTCTTTCTAGCACATTTGCGTATGACACTTGAATACAATTTTATTTTCTTCTGCACAGGTGTGTGACCTGCCCAGAAGAATTTTTGGTTGCCAATGGCAGCGTCTGTTCATGCCCAGCTGACAAGGTGCTGTAGTTTGAAAGAATGGAAGGTTTAGAAGGATGCTTCTGTAAATACTTAAGCATAGCTAAGAAATTTAAACTGCGAGGAACACAATCCATCAAAAAAGCTTTTTCCGTGAATGTTCTTATAAAAGCTATAAATTTTACTCCGATCGATATTGCCTTTTGGCCTGACGATAAATAACCTAAACATCATAATCAGCGGAATTGTACCATTATTTTTTGTAACACTACAGCTGCTACCTTTAAATGTTATATTGCATACTTTTATTAATATTAGTACCAGGGTGTCTATCAACCGGGAAAACCGGGGAAACTGGGAATTCTCAGGGATTTGTAATAGTCTGGAAATACTCAGGGAAAACTCGGAAACTTCGAAGCTCGAAAAGCACGGCGCGTTGCATAATTCCGGTTTCCGAAAGTGAGCTTCGCCTCAGTATAGCTGTAATACGCGGTGAAGCATACGCGAAAGTATTGCGGTGAAGCTTAACAAGCGTGGGAAGAGGCAATTGTCACGGGAAGCAGTATGTATTCGTTAATTATACACGCGTGCACCCGCCGTCTCCTGTCACAGTATGAGCACCGATATGCCTAAAGTGTACTGCCAGGCCTTCAGGACTTTTTCGGATGTGCCTGCGGCGAGTTTAGCCCTTAAGGGCAGTAAAAGACGTGCATTCATTTTTTTCCGACTGCTTGAATTTTCGGACATTTTCGCGGCCACGAGGGAGTCGTAAAATTGGACCTTGACTGTACAACTGACCAAAAGGATGCTTCAAATGGCCCGTGAAGTGAACGCGCTGCGGAAGGATTGCGAGAACAGAAAGGATTTGTCGGGAAAGGAAGCATGCCGCTGCTTCTTTGAAGGAGCTTGGGCTCAAAAAAAAAAAAAAAACTAAGTGTTGGCTGATGCCGAGATGCAGGAGTCCCTAATACAAACCAAAATAACTTCTTTAAAGCAGTGAAACGCAACAGTGAGGCGTTGTGCGCAGGCTGAGAGTATGTCAGGACAGTTGCGGTTACCAGCTGTTGAGAGAGAATCTCACTTCTGACAAAGTTCGGGTCTCACACCAATGAGCTTGCTATCGGTTAATAGAAGTAGTTCATCTTCGAAAATATTTGCTTCTGCATGCATCTCCTTTTTATTCGTATTTGGGAATGTTTGATAATGGGTTTTATCTTTTTCGAATATATTTTTTTGGCTGTGCATTTTACTAATCCCTCCCTTCTGTTTTCTTTTTGAATAAAATAAACACTACTGCTTACTATTCAAACTGGATTAAGTAGTTTTTTTTATTTTTTAACATGCTTATTAAAGAGTAACACCATAGGGCGACATGGTGTCAGCCCGTCTTCACAAAAAAACGAAGTTCTGTGTCACTCAGGGAATTTTGCAAGGGCACTCAGGGAAGACAGGGAAAACTCGGGGTATTTGGAAATGTCAACTTGGTAGGCACCCTGGTTACTGCGGAAAGAGCGCTCCCTTTATGCACTCACACTTCTGGGAATGCTAAGCGCTCAAGGTTACGCGCTTGCGTGTTAAAAGTCACATTGAATCTCGATATCACATTGCCGCCTATCTTAACGCCGGGCAGAAGAGTCGTACAGGCGCCTCTGGGTTTGTACGGGTGTGTTTAGCGCAATGATGCACAACATTTGCTCACACTCTTGTATTGAGAGCAGGGGTCAATCTTTACTTCGAGGCTAACATTCAGCGGCAAATAAATTCTTCCTTTTGAAATGTTAGGATTTCCCGTTTTCGAGTGCCTCTTTGATGCAGGCATCTGAATGAATATTTGTGTGAACTCTGCAACCTTTTCATGTGTGTACAGGGTGTTTCACGTAACTTCAGTCAAAGTTTAAAATTATGCGAATGCACATAGCTGGACCGAACGAAGCTAATGTTGGTTGCCGTCGCTTGGAGATACTAATATTATTATTTTTTGAATACCGCCTTATCGTATAATTAGTCTTAATTATTTAATAAACTTCTCAATCATAATTAGATGAAAATTGTCAATGAGAAAATTGTAGAGCAACATGAAAAAACTTCCGATAGAGCTTTCTGTTGCTCATTACGTGCTACATAAAAGGGCTTTTCCGAGCGTGAAAGATTGCAGCTCGACTGGCCGCTCGAGGCACTTTGCGTGCATTTGCGGGCTTCTTTCGTGCTTGGAAAAAAAAAATACTTTTATGTAGCGCGTATTGAGCAACAGGAAGCTGTATCGGGAGTTCCACATGTTGCTCTATAATTTTTTCATTTACACTTTTCATCTAATTAGAATAATTGAGAAGTTGATTGATTCATTAAGACAAATTATATGATTAGGCGGAAGGCAAAAAGATAATCTGAGTATCTCGAAGCGACGGCAAACAACACTACCTTGGTTCTGTCCAGCTGCGTAGCATTTGCATATTTTTCAAGTTTGGCTCAGGTTAAGTGAAGCACCGTGTATGTTTTTAAGTTCATTCGTTTATTTTCCTTAGACCGCGTCCACGAGGAGCTCGTGGCGAAGACCAATGTGTGCCTGACGAGGCCCCGACTACCTTTATGCACATACCAATACAGTTGTGTGTATATGTGCTTCACAGAATACCGCCGGATAGATAAATCTCTAAAGCCGTGGAAGCTATCTTCGAGCGGCAGCTTTCTTTGGCTTTGGTCACTTTGCGGTTTGTGCGTTTCTGACCACTTATAGGAGCAGAGTCAACTGGGGCCCCTAGGTATGCGCTGGCTGCTATCTTGCCAAGCAAACATTGGCCACTGGGTGGGTGCCCGAACAGGGGCACTGCGTATGTGACGTCGGTATGTGCCCATTCTTGGCCAGAATGGATGTCCCAAGGGGTCGCAAGGGGTATGTAGCCTGAAATATATTAAATCGGTAGCACCCCATCTGCAACAGACACCTAGCTCCGCCTCGAGCGCGGCCGCTTGATGAGCAACGATGTTGCAGCCAGGAGGGATATAGTGGGCATTGCTACGCAGCTTCCACGGCGGTGTTGCGACTTAGGCAAAATATTCTATGCCGTGGTACTATTTGGTGCTGTGGTTGGCCATGAGATTGCAACTTCGCGTGTCTGCGGACGTGCCCATAAGGTTTCGTGATTCACGGATGACATTGAGATATAGAGCGGGCCACGCATGAAAGCTATCGCTGACATTGACAATCACCTTCGGTGGTTCCTGCGAAAGTGTTTTTTTCTTCATACCCATGTTCCGACAGACAATTCAGCGTTTTCAAGATCCGCTGCTTTGGAGACTCTGGATACGTAACGACGGAAGTTCATCATTCTTGCCCTGATCCCATTATCTGCAGCGGAATATATCGTGGGTCGTAGCGTCCATTACACAGAGCTAGAACGTGTCCTATAATTTGAATTGCGTGGCGCAAACTGCGCAACGAATTGGAATATTTTTTTATTTCAGTATATTCACGTTGCTGGAAGCTGCATTCCTGCGGAAAAGGTGGACGCCAACATTGATTCATTGTACAGTGTCAAATATCAGGTACAGTAGAACAATGTTATTATTATACGTATAAGCATTCGGGTCCCCCGGTAATCTAACCTACGCATTACGGGACCTGCCCAGCTCCATTTTTTTTTCATTAAGAGAAAGAACTGTAGCTGGGCAGGTCATGTAATGCGTAGGTTAGATAACCGGTGGACCATTAGGGTTACAGAATGGGTGCCAAGGGAAGGGAAGCGCAGTCGAGGACGGTAGAAGACTAGGTGAGGTGATAAAATTAAGAAATTCGCAGGCGCTAGTTGGAATCGGTTGGCGCAGGGAGTTGCCTTCGTCCTGCAGTGGACATAAAATACACTGATGATGATGATGAAGTATTCGGGTATCGTGCTTACAACTGCTGGCGGCTGTATCAGCATGAAAGTTGTTTCTCGCCTGCACGCCTCAGAAGGCACCACACGTTTTAATATTTAACTCATTTATTAATGTAACTCATTTAATAAATCTTTTTTACCTAGCTCCATTACATTGTGGAATGACTTACCCGATTCCATAGTTACTGAAATAGAACCTAATAAATTCAGGCACTTATTAACAGCACATTTCAAGGGCTGAGTTATTTTGCCGTGTTTTTGAATGTGTATGCGTGTTTTGTTTTGTTTCCAAGTTGTTCTTGAGCCGCTGTGTGTATCTTAGTGTTGATGCTTCTGATGATGTTAATGTTGAACATGAACCCTGCACTTTGTATTGCTTTTTTGTTGTTACCGACCATTGTATATGTAACGACTGCTCCCCCCTTATGTAATGCCCTAAGCCAAGGGCCTTTAAGGGTAAATAAATGATAAATGATGATGCTATTATGCTATAGCACCGCACGCTTCCATAGGTCCATTCTGCTCCACTCGTGTCTAGTAAAAAAAAAAATGAAGATAATTACATTGTTTTCATTATTAGGGTGGTAGCATTTCATCAGAAGCACTTCGGAGCCTCCTTTTGCCTTCACTCTACAACTGCAAGGTAAGCATGTCATCTCAGTTGAGGGCATGAGTCATGCGTGTAATCCTTGCGGCGAACGTAGCACGACGGCTGCCAGCGATAGGTCTCGCAGCCCAACGCAGAAATGGACTGATTGCCATTTTGAATATTCTTAACTGTTTCAGGAACACGGCAACGAAAGTGCATGTGAGGCTCTTGCCAACCTCTGTGTCCTCACCTTGTATCATCGAAGCTCGGAAAGCGCCATCTGTGACAAATTTCTTGCACTGAGCGAACCGTCTTCGGGACTCAAAAAACAAAGGTGGAATGTTGAACTGATTGTTAAGCGTGTCCATCTTGTTTTATGGTAGATGTTTAGTATCTTAGTTATGGAGCTCTCAAGTTATTGCTATTATTATCATATACTTGCATGACAGGGCTCTTGAATGACATGGTTCCATGACATGTTCCCTGTATTACACAATAACGTGCTTCTCCTATTCTTTTCATTAACATCGTTCAAATTTATTTTCTTCATTTGGGCTGTTCCAAATGTCATTTTTGTTCTTGCACTACTTGACCTTATGTTTCACCAAGCAATAAAGTTTCTTTTCACGAAGACGCTATTGGTTTCTTCCAGTAACAAAGTTTATTGTGTCTGACCGACTCTTGTCCTTAGCGCCTTAATTAACGCTTGCACAAGCCATTTAAGGTGCGATGAGTGTCATTCAGCATCATTCGGATGCCCAAAAATTTTTGTGACTAGGAAGCGCCTAGGCATACCGTAAAATTATGAGATGGCGCTCCTCGGGAGACGTGGCCTACTTTTTTGTTTTTGGTATCATTTTCTATTTTGGGGAAAACGGTGGAAGATGACTAATCGCTGTAATTTTGGGCTATCCAGTTGACCGCGGAAGTAGCCAAGGGTGACGGGGCAGAGACCGGAAATAAGCGAACAATAGGCGTCTCATTGCTCAAAGGGCTCAAAGGGAGACACGGTTAAAGGGACTGACTACCAGTTTTCATGGCACCTATTTTTTTTTAATGCAATGGAAAGCTTGACGATCAGAGTGTGTAATCATGATGTGGTAACGCGGAAAACGCCGTGGAACATTTTTTATCGAAATTTTTTGATCTGCAGTGAGGATGTAGTCGTTCACTGGAAACATGATGAAGATGGTGATAGGTGAGCGTGATAGCGATTATACGCCGGCATTAGTGAGAGGCAGACGACAAGTGCGGCCGTGACTGTGAGAAAGTATTATTTTGCTTATCAAGCCGATGTTCCTGCGATTCATGTTTTCCAAAGTGTTAAAGTATTTCTGCGATAATAGCTACGTGTTTTCATGGTTTACTGTCCAATTGTTTTGGTATTTAACCAGTCAAAACGAAACCAATCGGATAGAAAACGAAACGACGCTTTTACACGTGATACACAGTTCAGCGTGTTGCCGCAGTCATGCGTGCGCTTTTGATTTCCGAAGCATAGAATAAAGCGCGAGTGTCTAATAACATAGCAACCGTAATTTTGAGCAATAATTATGTTGTATTTAATAACAGCCGACTTACGTGTAGACTACATCCGAAGTACGAATATTTCACCGCCAGGCCTCCCCACTTACTGGTTTTTCAGACTTCCATATTTAAAATGATAAATCCTACTTAAATCGTGAACAGTGTGCTGTATTCTATCACTATAAATCATGGTCATTTCATTTCCCTCAACGTCTCACAACACATTCTGGCCAGTTGTTAGTCCCTTTAAGGTATCCCCGAACCCGCTACGAAACCCCGAAGAGCTTCTATAGTGTCTCCGTTCTGACAGCGCCTGATACAGGAGCTGTTATGCAACATGCCACAGTTGGAACTTTGTCTGTCGCATATCAGCTCGTATATACGCGTGAATACTTTAAAAAGGTGAAAGAGCTATGGATTGTGTTAGCCTTCTCTGTTCCCCGTTGTATTCTTGGTTGCGCAATGGAAAGTAGCGCACTCCTTATTTTGACTCGATTTGCTCGGTTGTAATTTTACGTAGGTGAAATTTACTCAGAGAGCGTACCGACAAACAGCCGGGATCCACTCATAAGAACAGAATCGCTGCAAAAGCGCTGGGTGTGCATTTTCTCTCGATGGAACTCGGTTCAGCACTTTGAAATCTGTTGCGATGGCATCAGGCAAGCACGTCCAAATCATGCCTGTCAGTCACGAGTTGTATTCGAACAAAAACCTCGTTAGGTCAGCCCCTTTGATATGGCTGCATCTGAGCGCCTACAACTCTGAACGCCCTTTTTGTATATACAGAGGCCGAGTGTATCGCGAATCATAGCACCAGTGTTCACAGAGCTCGCGGCTTAGGTGTTGGCAACCATAAAATGTTCACCTATGCCTGCTATTCATATGCGCAGCAACCAGCGGGGCTTGCCGTGGCTGTTTTATTTGGATGACGATGCCAGCCTCGTTATTTCAAGGACGGACGTTCCAAACCAGTTCACTATAAAGCATTGGAAGAACGTAAGCTACTTCTTGGCGCTCCGGTGTATTTCATGCAGCACATACTGCCTAATGAAGACGCATACCTGTTCCGTCCTCTCTGCTTTCAGTCTTCTTACCTCCACTTTATCGTTGCCAAGTACAGCCTTGAAGGAAAGCTTACTACCATAGGGCCACTGAAGATAAGGGAGCTCAGCGTGAGTGCTTGCTTGCGCATTTTGGGATCCCAGTAGAGACTGTAGGGGGTAATAATAATGTAGGGGCCATATTTTGTTGCATTATCATTATCTACGACTGCCGTAAGATTGAGAGCTGTTCATCTTGTCCCTAGCTATGCGGTACGTCTCTGGCGAATAAGGATGCACTTCGATTTGGAACCACGTTTGCTGAAGAGGTGAGCGAGGTACCTTTTTCTCTCTCTCTCTCTCTCTCTCTCTATTTTTTTTTTTTTTTGCTTTGAGGCCTATTATGGAACTCGAAAAGGTAACAGGCGTTTGCTATTATGTGTTAAAGCATTATTTTTATCAGGCGATAACATTGCTGACAGTATTACGAGTCGCTGCTGCGCTTATATTTATGCAATGAATCGGAACAACGAAAAACTTTTCGTTTGCATTTCATTATTATTTTTTCTCAGGGGTTCCGGGAGAATTCTACGCATGACTTACTAACTTCTTGTTTCGGTTTGGCGAACTTAAGAAAAAGGGATAATAGGGTGCTATTTTACGTTTACTTTAGTGCCAAAAGCCAACTAGAGACCTGTGGGATGAATCGTTCCTCGTGTTCTATGACATTTGTGAGTATTGTAATTCCAGGTTTTTTCAACTTACTTACCTCTTACTTTAATCTCATATTGACAAGGTGTTCACGATGGGAGGAATAATTTTCTTTTGTTAGTCTTAGAGGGCAGCCATAATGGTGTGAAGAAAATTTATCCAGTCCCGGTGAAGATTGAGAACTTTGAAAAGAACTCAAGAAGAAACAGTGGTAAGTCACAAGAGCACAAGTGCATGAAGTTGGGCTAATTTTCTCGACAGTGCAGAAGGCGGGCAAAGTGAGACGGGCCATGCAGTGGCTGTGTCGTTTGTGTGCTGTGCTGTTATTGCATTGCTGATCAGAAAAGAATGCACTTGTCGCCTCCGGGAAAATTCTGGATCCCATTATGAAAAATTCTAGGGTTTTGCGTGCTAAAACCAGGATCTGATTATGAGGCACACCGTAGGGGGGGACTCCGGATTAAATTTTAACCACCTGGGGTTCTTTAACGTACGCACAATGGACGGAACACGAACATTCTTGCATTTCGCCCCCGTCAAGATGCGGCCGCCGCGGCCGGGATTTGATTCCGTGGCCTCGTGCTTGACAGCGTGACAGCGCAATGCCATCGCTGCTAAGCGAACACGACGGGTGGATCCCATCGTCACACGCAAGAAAATATATGTATACACAAAAGCGTGTAGCGTTAGTTTCCAATGCGCGACGCACAAGCAGCCATGTAATGTTGCCTTCTTTCATGGTTGACCTTATGACTTTGCACGTCATGATTTGTGTGTTTTCAGAGGACGGAGCATTATCTTGGCAGCTGGTCAGAAGATTTTTCTTGGTTGATCCCATCACTGGGAAGGACAGCGACAGCGCCTCCCGAAGCGGACATCCCAAGGCCAAATTTTTACGCTATGCCGAGAAAATAAACTTGCAGTGAGTATACAGGCGATGTTACACGAAGAGGACGAGCATCTCAATTCTGGGTTTTGTGGGAACTTCGGGTCTCACAAGAGTACCGACCACCGCGGGTTCGAGCTTAGCGAGCCACAGGGCCGCGTCAGCCATCAATCTCTAGCGCCGCGCGCGAGCTCAGGCCACAAGGGGCTACCGACCGACGCACGCAAGAACACAGTATTGCCCTGAGTTGACGGAAACCGTTTACTGTATCCGGAGGCACCCGACACTGCACAAACGCCCGGTCCTAGGGCGGTGGGGAATCAAAGGGGTCCCGCACCAAGGGCGAGAAATATAGTCAGGGCCGCCTGTAGCACGTCGCTGCGAGAGCACAGGCTCAAGCTGGGACACGCCGCTAGGAAAAGTCCCGGCGGCTATGGTACTTGCACTCGCGATAACCAATGGGCCAACTCGCGAGAGCTCGGGCAATCTCCTTCGGCTTGGGCCTCCGATAAGGGCGGCTCGGCGTGGAACGACCTTGCGCGAGCACTAGGCACTCGTTCTTCGGCTTAGCGTCCGGACAGGATCAACACGAGGTACGCGCTCCCCGCACGGGCAAAGGCACTGTGCGTGAGCACAGTCCTAGTCACAAAGGTGTCGGCGGACGAGAGGAAGCATGCACGTACCCGGCGCAGTCCCAAGGAAGAAGAGACACGCTACTGCCATAGAATAAAGAACCAACTCTACCGCCACGAGAGTAGCCGCCAGTGGCCCCTCGTGACGTCTTAGCCCCGCCCTCGCCGCGAACCATGGCGCGTCGAATTCCCCAAATCCCCACAGTTTTTAATAACTAAAGAAACGTTGTCAATATTCCTGGTGCAACGCACGCAGTGCTCCGGGGCAGTTTGCGCAAATAAAGTATCCACAAGATGTGCTGCGCAATGGTGTCGCAGCGCCATACCGCTACTCGTCGCTTGCCTTTGCCACTGTCCCGCTTGGTATTTTTTGCGTTGATGGGCCGGCTTAGAGAAACGATATTTCAGTCAGAAACGTTTTAGTCACTGTTTGGCAGCCTTGCACAAATGTGTTAAGGGGCTAATGCGCTGCCTGTATGCTAGGGACCACGTGGGATCATGCCTTTAAAGGGCGACGCGTATTTTTCCTACTTTATTATTATCATCATTATTATTATCATCATCATCATCATTATTATTATTATTATTATTATTATTATTATTATTATTATTATTATTATTATTATTATTATTATTATTATTATTATTGCGCAGCATCACACTCCACAAGAAAGGAAAGCCCGGCTCCATACACCCGCCTCTTATTACCATCGGTTACGCCGAAGCTTCGAGGGATGCCTACGAGCAGAACGCCAAATTGCCGGTGAGTGTCGGAGGCGAGATCCTCATGCATGGATGACCACGCCGGGGCAAGCTTCCCGAATTAACTTACGGAGCTTTCCAATAAGTGAACAGGAACACTCAGAATTGCTTTCAAAGGGCTCTCGCTGAGAGAGCAGTAATACGTATAGCCCATTGCGGACGACGACAAACATAGAAGGAACTGCACACAATTGGAGCTCGGCATGCCTCTTGTGAAAGCATCGGTTTCTTTCTGTATGTGCGGCTTTCCCCCTCCGACCCGTCCGCGAGTGCGTTAATTGGGACATATGGTACAGTCGGCGGGCGCGTGGTACCGCATGTTCAGTGCCTGCTATGTAAGACCAGTAATGGTGCTCCTATGACGTCACCTTTATCGCCTAGGGGGTCGTGAACGCGCTCCACGCTCCCTTTTTTAAGAGACACGCATATGGTGTTGTCGGACTCAGTGACACACTAGTCTGCGTTCTGATTACAACAGCGTCAACAAACTTTACCAATGGATCACATTTAGTGGGTATATTTTGTTGTTTCTTTATTTTATTATTTACAGCACACTGCAGATATTAAATGGATCCTGGCAGGAGTGGCAAAATAAAAAAAGACAACAACAATAATAACAACAAAAAGCACAGCAAATTACATTGCAGTGAAGAGAATATGTAAAGAATGACACATAGCAGGAACAGGAAGCAATCAATGTGCAACTGTCAATAAGCAATTTTGTCAAAGGCATCAATACTGGTTAGTAGATAAGTCGGGAGTAAATTTCATTGAGTTAATGTGCGCGGAAAGAAACAGTATTTAAAAATATTGACTCTAGCGTTGTACGGCGTTAGGGATTCCGCGTGATAATTTCTTGTTAGGCGTGTTGTGGTGGACTTAATAAATGGATGGACAGTTTGCTATTTTTGATCAAGAAAAGTAACTTCAATCTTAGAGTTTTTCTTCGCATTTCCAGTGTCTGCATGTTATGTTGCGCCATGAGAGTGGTGGGAAAGTCAGCAGAGCGGTATTTGTTAAAGATAAATCTAACAGATTTTTGCTGGGTCCTTCCCAGCGCCTCAATGTTATGCTTTGTGTAAGGGTCCCAGACGGTGCATGCGTACTCGAGTTTAGGTCTGATGATTGAGGTGTAGACTGAGAGCTTTGCTCTAGTAGGGGCAGCTTTTAATGTGTGTCTGAGGAAGCAGAGTTTCTTAAAAGCTGACGTGCATATGTTTGATATATTTTTATTCCAACTAAGATTATTGGTTATAGTAACACCTAGGTATGTGTATTCATTAACTTCCTCGAGTGGGTGAGATGGAAGGTTATATGAAAATGGTAGGCTACTCTTTTTATTGGTAACTTTCATGAAGGCTGTTTTGTCATTGTTAAGCTTCATGTCCGATTGATTGAACCAGGAATGAATGTTAGAATTAAGAATGACTTGATCTTCAGAAGACCTAATATCATTGAACAATACACAATCGTCGGCAAAAAGCTTAATCTGCACTGGTTAACTAATCATATCAACAAAAAAAAATTAAATTATAGGGTTTTACGTGCCAAAACCACTTTCTGATTATGAGGCACGCCGTAGTGGAGGACTCCGGAAATTTCGACCACCCGGGGTTCTTTAACGTGCACCTAAATCTAAGTACACGGGTGTTTTCGCATTTCGCCCCCATCGAAATGCGGCCGCCGTGGCCGGGATTCGATCCCGCGACCTCGTGCTCAGCAGCCCAACACCATAGCCACTGAGCAACCACGGCGGGTAATCATATCAACAGTTTCATTTATGTATATCAAAACGATTAATGGTCCCAGCACACTTCTCTGCGGTACGCCAGAAGTCACTGGGAGGTAGCTGGAACAACGAGAATCAGTACTGACGAACTGTGCGTGGTTAGAAAGGTAAGCAGACACTCAGTTAATTATGAAAGAAGGAAGCCCAGTAGTTTCAAGCTTACATATTAGTTTTGCATGTGAAACAAATACAAACGCTTTCTTGAAATCTAGAAAAATAACGTTATATAGACGGGAGAAAAGAGAGAGAGAGAAAAAAAGAAATAGGGCTTAAGTCCTCTTGTCAGTAATGATACGCTTTATAATGATGCAAAGCTATAGTTGCTACTTTTAAACTGTCTCTTATAAAGAATTCTCCCGTATGCTGTTTAATCGGTTTTCATATAGCAGAACCTAATTTAGCTCAAATGTACCAAGATACTGCTATTTCCGAACATGTGACAGTTGTAGACCATAAGTGATGCGAAAATTGAATGTTGAGCGGTAGTCTGCGTGTCAACAGTTTTTTTTTTTCAGATGGTTTCTTTTTCGTTCCTATTATCACTGGTGTGTAATGAGATGGCGTCGGATACATTCACACTATTTCTCCTTTCTATTAGCTGTCGTTCTCAATCACCTATTCGTCAGACTTCAGCCAGGCGGCGCAAGATATGCCGGTAAGTTTTGCTGTGTTTCTGCTGTCATCTCCATTACCTTCCACACTCATGTTCGTCTACTGCCACAGGAATGGGAGGATGACGGAATGAACGAAGACGAGGGGTAGTGAGAGGAAAAGAATATTTAAAAAGATGCACGTATCTAATAAGAAGGCGGGTTCTATAACGAGGGCTGTATAGGCACACTATAGGCCCATACGTCCTGCAATGGCGGCTTGGGTGGATGAATGGATGCTATGAGCGTCCCCTTTGTAACGGAGTGGTGACTTGCCCCACCAAGCTCTTGTTAATACATTGCCTAATGCGCTACCTATGTTAAAAGGAAAAAAAAGAAAAGGAAAGAAAAAAAAAACACGATGAATTTATATAACCAAACTTTATGAACCCCTATTGTGAACTTCCTTTTTGCGCCTCCGTTGTTTGTCGTTTCCCTAGTTCCACCAATCTTCCGATCGCCGCTTATTAATCTCTACTGCGGACATGTTTACTTTCCCCCTGCTCTCGCTGAATCCAAAGGCTTCAAGAAGGCCATAGATGCCTAAATCAACCGCTGGGCAGATATCTTCACATTCTAATAAAACATGCTCCATTGTTTCCCTACCGCAGCAAGCACATGCGTCTTCCTCCTTATATCTTGCTTTATATGTGCTTGTTCTAAGGCATCTTGATCTCGCTCCGAAAAGTAATGAGCCTCCCTTTGAATTATCATAAATTGTTTCTCTCCTGATTTCGTTTTTTGCTCTTAAGTAGCTACCCATAATAGGTTTCTTTTCCATTGCCGCCACCCATTAGATTATCTCAGCCTCACTGACTTTCCGCTTGACGTTCTTTGTTGCCATGTTGCTCTCCATACAGGTGGCATACTTGCTGGTAATCTTCCTAATTTTTTTCCTCCACTATGATTCAATGTTTTTTTCTGTACAAATACTTCAACACTCTCCCAGCCCATTTACTTTATTCCATATTTCTCGGTCGCTCTTCGTAATCAATTTTAATGTGAGCTCTCACCTCAAAGCTTGCCCAGCCCATACAGGTCGCATACTTGCTGGTAATCTTCCGAATTCTTTTCCTCCACTATGAATCAATGTTTTGACTGTACAAAAACTTCAACACTCTCCCAGCCCATTTACTTTCTTCCGTATTCCTCGATCGCTCTTCTTAATCAATTTTAATGTGAGCTTCTCTCACGTCAAAGCTTACCCAGCCCATATCACCCTGCACAGACTCATTTGTAGTCTTCCCTTGAGCACCCAATGCGAGGCGACCCACTGCCCTTTGGCTCCCATCGAGTCCTGATTGTACCCCTGATTTAAAGCAAACAACCGCATTTCCATAAGTAAGTCCTGGAACCATTACACCTTTCCACATACCTCGGAGCACCTCGTGCCTATTGTATCCCCATAGCTCTCTGTGTATCATTATGGTACGAATTTCTCTTCCCCTTTGCTGTTATTGTTTTTTCCTGTGTTACCATATATCTGCTGCCTTCGTTTACCCATATACCAAGGCAATTCTATTGTCTTACCCAAGGTATTTCGTGGCCCTGAATTGACACTGTCTGTTGGCTGTTTTCATTGAATACCATAACACCTGATATTCTAACGCTAAATTTCAGACCTAAATGCTCGCCTTCCTGTCCACAGACATCAGCCAGACGTTGCTGATCGCTTTGCTTGTTAGCTAGCAACACAGTGTCGTTCGCATAAAACAAACCTGGAAACTGCTGCTCTACTACTGTACTGCTTGTTTGTATGAGAGATTAAACCCGATATTACTTTCTCTAGCGCCCTTTCCATCCTCACCATGTACATCATAAAGAGCAGTGGGGATAAAGGGCACCCCTGCCTCAGTCCCTTGTTGATATCAACTTTCTCGTCGCTCTTCAACCCTTCCCGTTCAACGCAAACGGTATTTTTTAGGTAAATCTCCCTCAAAAGCTGTGTACAATCGTCGCCCAAGCCTTGCCCTTCTAGAATATCTCACAAAACGTTGCGGTCTACGTTGTCATACGCTCGTATCATGTCTAAAAAGGCCACATATAACGGTCTCCTTTCTACTTTCGATATTTCAGTACACTGAGTAAGGACAAACAAGTTATCATCCAGACGCCTACATATTCTGCAGCCATTCTGAAGTTCTCCCAAAATGCCATTATTCTCTGCCCATGCTTGCAGCTTTAATTTAATTGCCTGCATTGCTAACCTGTATATCACCGATGTAATTACCCATGTCAACGGTCTATATGAGTTAGTTCCATCTTCCTTCCCCTAACCTTTATACATTAAATTTATTCAACTTTGTCGTCAACTGTGTGGTATTCGTCTATCTTTTAAACTTGTTTCTACTGCTTTCAACACAGCTTCCTTACTTTTTGGACCTAATTCATTAATCAGCCTGACGGGAACATTGTCTAGCCCTGTGGCTGTGCGCTTAGGAATTTTCTCTTCGGCTTTCTTCCAGTTGAAATTCGTCAGCACCAGCTCATTTTCCATCTGGTTCTTTTTCATGCTCTTTTTTTTTTTTTTTTTTTTGCTCAAGCACAACCTCGTCAGTGCCGTGGAAAGATTAGGCTGTTATATTTCGGAGGTAATTTAATGCCGCGTCCCCTTGCAGTTTGTTTCCATCTTCGTCTGGGATTTGTTGTATTGTTCCAGACTTCCTGCCCAATAAGTTTATGTTGTTCCAATATATTCTAGGTGCGGCTTTCTTTTTCCCACGTATTTCTGACAACCAAGTTCACTTTCACCTCTATCTTTGCTTGAACAAGTATTGGAACCATATATTTCTTTCTCCCGGTATATTTCCCATTTTCTGGCTACTTTATCTTGTGGTAACTGCGCTTTTTTTGCCTGCTGGTGCTCTCGGGATGCTTTCAGTCGTTCGGCGCTCGCTTCTCGTATCTCCCTGTTCTACCAGCTTTTAGGTTTCTTTTTTCCTTTGCAACGAGCACGTTGTTTCTCTTTCCGTATTTATGTCGTTACTACACTTAGTTGCTTGTGGAGGCTTGGCAGCGCCTTCTATACATTTGACAGGGCCAACTTTTCGGTGGAAAAAAAGTCAACATTTGCCATTCGAGGCTTGTTGCGCCAAGTCGTCCACTGCGCCAGCTCACATCACATCACATACACAGAGCAAACAACAGTACAAGGGAGAACATTCACCACAACATCGCGTTACGAATACACCCATCTTTATTTTTATCCCTCATTCTATAACGGCAGGCACTACACATGTAAAACTTGAGGGCTTTGCATGAATTCGGAGCAATTGGTTCACCCCGATTTTCAACCAAGTACCAGATGCATGTGTTCTTAGTGCCAACACACATCTGGTATTTCGGTCTTAAGATGAAAGGAACATTAGCTTGAAATAATTTACAAAAACTACATTTTAATCTTGACTAACACTGCACGCGTGCAACCTGTAGTTTTTCGCTGGTACTGAAGACAGCTAAAACATATGCTTTAGTGAAAAGGCAGTTAAACAATTCACCGACGATTTCGATACTCCCTAATGCGAAATTTGAGCGTAGCTCTATAGGTGTTTTCGTTTCGCGATATATTGGCTGGTGCGGATTATCTGTCTCGTGCGGCACATTAGAAACGGAGCGAAGTGTGGCGCGACTGCCTCGCCAACCTGGAGATTACGAGAGGCAACACGTGGGTGACGCGTGAGCGCGATTCACAGCAGCCCCCGCACACATACCTCCGCTCATGGCAGCGCTTTGTTTCTATATACTAGGTGTTTCAGCGAACACTTTCATTTTTTTTTAAATGGCCTGTGGCAGATAGAGCAATTCTAGTCCATGAGCTGGTATACTCAAAGAGGCAGATATTACTTGCGAAAAAAGTGAAATGCATAATCGACTAATGGCGCCAGTTTGACTAAGGCGCCCGTTTTTGCAGTGAGCGTCGGCGTCGGCGGCGTAACTGAGCGAACGAGCACAGCGAAAAATGAAAGAGCGAACGCGGAGCGGGAGATAAAAGACGCTAGCCGCGAATTGCGGAGACCAATGAGAACAGCCCCTTCAGTGACGTGCGCGCGGGAAACTGGTGTCATGCGGACCCGCCCGACTGCTCAATCCGCACTCGTATCTAGTCTCCGCCGAAGCGCTCCTTTCGTACTATCGTCTGCTCGCGTCAGCTCTCGCTCGCACTTGTTTCAATTCTCATGGTTTGCGATTGTTTTGTAATCTGATTGTGTGCGCGACGCGAATTGTGTAGTGCTCTCTGGAAGCCACGCGGCACCAGTGATTACACTGGAACCTTCGACGAGTCATGTATAAAAGCCGACGCGTTGACCCGCAGATCAGATTTTCGACGATTACCGACTATGCTACATACCTCTCTCAAATTCTTTGCCTCAATATATCGCGAAATGAAAACACGTATAGAGCTGCGCTCAAATTTCGCATTAGGGAGTATCGTAATCATCGGTGAATTTTTTTGTATATTACTTTCAATGCCATCGTGCACCATACTGTATCACGGTGTACATGTATCAAATAATGTAAATTTGTTGCTGAACAGGCTCCG
Organism: Dermacentor andersoni; assembly: GCF_023375885.2. NCBI lineage: Eukaryota > Metazoa > Arthropoda > Arachnida > Ixodida > Ixodidae > Dermacentor > Dermacentor andersoni. The sequence goes on from NC_092814.1 coordinate 147,794,923, forward strand.
CGAAATTTTTCATTTCACTTTTCAGAAATTGGAAATACTCTATTTTCTATTCGATATTGGACTTTGATTTTTCTCAAATACGCATGTTCGCGATTTGCTTAGAAAATTTTTGTATTCGAACAACCCTATCAGTTTCTATTATTTTGCTTGTGTTATCAGTACGGACGACGATAAAAGGAAACGTGGGAAGGTGGGAGGACGCGTTGAGGCACCGCACTGCGTGCCGCACACCATTGCGACGGCAATGCATAAGACGACCGTATGGCTTCTGTAGTTGTACAACATTAAACTTCATTGATATTTTGAAAGACTTCGATTTTTTTCTCCCATGTGTGAGAAAGCTAATTTCTTCCACTTCCTGACAAAGCCTACGCATTCGCCATGCGGACAAGTCGGTGTACCATTCTGCAGCATTTCGCCATATAAGGCAGGGTAACGTTTACTGTGCTAAACCGCTTCGCGAACCGTTATATGTTCCTATTTCTCTGAACCGGGACGAAAGCGGAGCGCTCTAAACCCGAACCCCAATCTAACCGGTATTTTTTTAGTTGCGACACCCTGCTTTAAAGCAACGTCGGCACACATCGATTTGTTTCCTATAAACTAGTAGACTTCTGTGTACTTTCGCGCAATATTTTTTTACTTTTGAGTTGTAGGCTTTTCGATTTTGCTTTAAGTATCGGAGCTTTACATCGCTGATTTGTTTTTTGAAACACTTTGTGAGAAAGTCAAGAGTCGCACTTTGTAATCACGCCGCACCGAAAGAATATAGGTTCAAGGGCGATTTGCTTATGTCAGCACTTTGGTGATCTTTGCAGATTGCATTAGGTGTCCTGAGTGCCTTTGCAATTCTGTGGGCCTGCATCCAGACCTGGAGCTGGACCCGAAGATCAGGGAAGGTCTCCATTAACATTGTGGTGCGTACTGTGTGGACATGACGTCTATGGTGTACTAGTTCAGCCAATATATGATGCTCACAATGCTGTAGTACTTTAATCTAGGCACATTGGTTGCAGAACTTTCGAATATTTGTCAGTGCTTTCGCCCGGAGTTACACATGATTCAGATTGATGTCTTACTGCTGCAATTATTGCTTACCGCAATGCCTGCACACGCAGCGTACGCGTGTGCTGTGGATAGCTATGAAACCCACAGAGGCACGTTGACAGCCTTACAGTGAACATTAATTGAACCAGCTGTTTTTGCGCCGGTGTTGTAGCTAGACTGTGGCTGTACTAACATGCTCGGAATTCTGTGAGCAACGTCTGAAAATGAGGGAGTGGTGTGTTAGAATCGAAGACTGCTACTTGAAGGTCAAGTGCTCCACGAAATATAAAGAGCGACGTTGTTAAGGAAAGGAAATTTACGAAAGATTGTCGTATTGTTTATGCTTGTTCTGTTTGTCTGCAGACTCTCGTCAAGCTCATCATATACACTTGTTCCAGCCTGTCCAGTGTTTTCCTTGTGGTGGTTCTTTGTACATGCCTTAACTGGCTTTTGATGTATAAGGTAAGCAGTTTTTTTTTTAAACACAGAGCTGTATTATTTTCTTCGAGGTTTGCGCTCGATGAAATTTGAGGAAGAACTTACTGCACTAATGCGTCCGTGGGTCATTAACGGCAATATTACTCAGCATTTATAGCCGAACCCTATCATGTAGGCAACTCTGATAACGAGTTGCAGTGTGCTGATAAATGGATATAGACTCTGAGCTCCGTGGTTTGCATGGGTGAAGTCACAGGCAAAACGTGCGGCTTGCTGAACTTTCATATCACTCGATCGCTGGAAATCGAACTCTCGGTCTCGCCAAACAGTTCTTGCTGACAGCTTACTAGGGCTACTCCCACTGTCGATTTTACGGCACTTGCCTCTCCGTGGCACCTCGACGCTATCCACATGGGCGTCGCATCTGATGCAGGAAGCATCAACGAGATGTACATCAATCAAGTTGTCTGCTGTTCCTTTTATAGCAATTAACGAGGGGCGAATAATAGCGGCCCTATGCTGGAGCCAACGTTTCCACAAAGGGACTTCTTCCCTTGTTGTTATACAACTCTCGGGGACCTCGTCGGAATGTTGGCTCCGCGCTGAAGCTTCCCTTGAATTCTGGGGTTTTGCGTGCACAAACCACGATTTGATTACGAGGGACGCCATAATAGGGTACTCCGGATTAATTCTGACAACCAGGGGATATTTAATGTACCCTCAATGCAGGGAATACGAGCGGTTTTTTTTTTTTTTTTTTTTTACATTTCGCTTTCATTGATATGCGGCCGAGATTTGATCCCGTGACCTCGTGCTTAGCAGCGCAACACTTAGCAGCCGCTAAGTCACCGCGGCGGGTGCTGAGGCTTCCCTTGTTCACTCATCTGTAAACCTCTTAAATCTTCGTGCGAAAACTTTATCTTGTCTGCTTCTATAGCAGATATTTTTCCTTGGTTGATAGTTCGCACCTAAACACTCCCCGTTTGTGTCGTCCTTTTCCTGTAATTAAATCAAGTGAGATTTCTGGTATGTTAAACTTTCTCATTGCACCGTCCATGGAGTCGGCGTCATACATGACACTGCCGTTTTTATTTATGCGATAACCCATTTTACCTGTCAGGCAGTTCCCCACCAAGTATTCTCGCGTTGTATGGTTTGTTGCATTTCCGCGGGTTCTCATTGCGTGACGGTGCCCTTTTTTTATTGCGTTGTCTATTGTAGCTGCAGGATGTTGTTCATATACTTCTTCCGAGTCCGCATCAGGAGAACAGCATCGAACTGTACATCATCTTTGCATTTGTCATGAAGGTAAGTTGATCACTTAGTCTTTAATAATAATAATAATAATAATAAAGAAACAGCTAAAGGACAAGCTTGACTAGCTCCTGCCTTTATCTGCAGAGCGTTAAGAACATTCCATTTCAGCTTTTAATCCTCGTTTGCGTATTGTATCATATATTGGAAGACGACAATCCGTGCGGCATAGCTCGACGATGTTTAGTGCACGGAATTTTAGTTGAGACGTAGGTATGTTATGGCGTACCATATTTCATCCTGCATAATCTCTTTCTTTTTTTTTCGCGACAGTGCGGATTCTGCGTTGCCATATTTTATGCTTGCAAAGATATTTTATAACACGAAAACAGCGCTATATTGGAACTACAGACAGAGCGTGTCGTTTCATCTTTCTGACCAGACGTTGTACCTGCTCCACGTCGTGTTTCTTCAGAGCAGCGCGGACATTTTCTTCTTAGATTGGGAGAGACCACACGCTACGTCACGAATTCCGCGCCCGGGTCGCAGGGAAGCTCCACGACTCTCCCTGGCTGGAGATGGCTCGCAGGTCAGGCCACAAGCCGGGTGATACCTCGGCAGTGTTTGAAGCTACTTCATGTCGTCTCTTCCTGTTTCTTGACCTGAATTGCGCGCGCACTAGCGTCATCGAGGAGGAGGAGGAGTACACATTTATTCAAGCAAAATGAATAAAAGATACAGGCTTGCTTGTTTCTTCCGTCTTGTAGCCTGCACCCGCGGGGAGAATATTTCATTTCAGTGCTGCCTGCCGGGCTCGCCACACCAACTGTTGCTGTTCGCGCGGGTACGAACTGGACAGCACGGCCTCCGACTGTGTGGTACAGTGACGCGTGCGCCTCTCAGTGGGGGCATTTATATGCATAGAGGGTGGGGTGAATAGCGTTGTATAAGCTCAGGTGGCGCTGCGATGCCACGGTGTTTCCAAAGCCCCACGCGTTTCACTGCGATTCGATGGGAATGCCGATAAACAAGAGATGGCGATTATCGCGATCATTAATTAGTTTGGAATTGCACGTGTTCCAAACAGAAGACGTTGACTTCAGCTGCTGAAAAGTTGTGTGTGGGAAAAGGTTAGTCTGAAGTTGACGCCAGGTGACAGCGTCTTCGCGGGGGATAGATGCGGCGGGAGAGACGGTAGCGTTGGAGGATGGTGTTGCGCTGCGTAGGTATACGGTCCACCTGTAAGTCACGGTCTTCATGGTGCGGAACCTGGGTGGCGTATGATCGGGCGACAGCGTGGGCTTGCTGGTTTGGGCGAAGACTTTCGTGGCCAGGGGTCCATACAATTTCTACCTCGAGGGGAAAAGATGGGGAAGCGTCATGGATACGGTGGGCTGCAGCCTTGATCCGTCCTTACGCAAAGTTGCGGCAGGCAGCTTGAGATTTCGTGATGACTGTGATTTACCCATGTGCGTGTCGGCATACTGTCAGCTTACTGTCCGTTGCCTGCAAAGTATTTACTAAGGTAATCGGAAATAGAATGAGGAACACCTTACACTTATGTCAACCAAAGGACCAGGCAGGATTCCGTAAAGGCTACTCAACAATAGACCATATTCACACTATCAATAAGGTGATAGAGAAATGTGCGAAATATAACCAACCCTTATATATAGCTTTCATTGATTACAAGAAATCGTTCGATTCAGTCGAAACCTCAGCAGTCATGGAGGCATTACGGAATCAGGGTGTAGACGAGCCGTATGTAAAAATACTGAAAGATATCTATAGCGGCTCCACAGCCACCGTATTCCTCCATAAAGAAAGCAACAAAATCCCAATAAAGAAAGGCGTCAGGCAGGGAGATACGATCTCTCCAATGCTATTCACAGCGTGCTTACAGGAGGTATTCAGAGACCTGGATTGGGAAGAATTGGGGATAAGAGTTAATGGAGAATACCTTAGTAACTTGCGATTCGCTGATTCGCGTTGCTTAGTAACTCAGGGGACCAATTGCAATGCATGCTCACTGACCTGGAGAGGCAAAGCATAAGGGAGGGTCTAAAAAAATAATCTGCAGAAAACTAAAGTAATGTTTAACAGTCTCGGAAGAGAACAGCAGTTTACGATAGGTAGCGAGGCACTGGAAGTGGTGAGGGAATACATTTACTTAGGGCAGGTAGTGACCGCGGATCCGGATCATGAGACTGAAGTAATCAGAAGAATTAGAATGGGCTGGGGTGCGTTTGGCAGGCATTCTCAGATCATGAACAACAGGTTGCCATTATCCCCCAAAAGAAAAGTTTATAACAGCTGTGTCTTACCAGTACTCACGTACGGGGCAGAAACCTGGAGGCTTACGAAAAGGGTTACGCAACGAGCTATGGAAAGAAGAATGATGGGTGTAACGTTAAGGGATAAGAAAACAGCAGATTGGGTGAGGAAACAAACGCGAGTTAATGACATCTTAGTTGAAATCAAGAAAAAAGAAATGGGCATGGGCAGGACATGTAATGAGGAGGGAAGATAACCGATGATCATTAAGGGTTACGGACTGGATTCCAAGGGAAGGGAAGTGTAGCAGGGGGCGGCAGAAAGTTAGGTGGGCGGATGAGATTAGTAAGTTTGCAGGAACAACATGGCCACAATTAGTACATGACCGGGGTAGTTGGAGAAGTATGGGAGAGGCCTTTGCCCTGCAGTCGGCGTAACCAGGCTGCTGCTGCTGATGATGATGTGGCGGCATACGAAGGCGAGGGCGACGACCGCTTCCTCTGTTTCGGTGATGCTTGTGTATATAGGTGAAGGAGGCCGACACCACTTCTTGCTGGTGTTAACAGCGCAAAACGTAGACGGGACACGAGACGACAAGACTGCACCACAAGCGCTGATTTTCAACAGCATTTATCTGAAAGAAACACAGCTTCTTATAGCTTTGCCCACACGTGTCACAGACACGTCATTGCACGTCATGTGAAACACGCACTCTTTCGCACCCAAGAAAGTTGCGGCAGGCAGTCGACGTGGATCACGGTGGATCGACGTCGATCACGTTGGAAGTTGACGTCCATCACGCTGACCGCTGGCCGGTGGCAGCGTCAGTGCACAGGGTATCTGGCAGTGTGCCTTAACGCTTCTGAAGGGCTCTGGCTCTAGCCTGGCGACGATGGGTGCCATCGAGAGGCTCAGGAGAAACGGTCGCTTTCGCATGCCGCGTATTTGTGTTAATTCGGCTAGATCGTAGACCATTTTTCGAGACAGATTCCTGGGCTATGACCCCATATGTGTTGTAGGCTTGCAAAGCAATGCGGACATTACTGTAGTTTATGAAATCGGCTAGCCTTAATGACCCATTGTGTAGGCGTGATGGGAAGCCAGTGCTTTTCTGCCTCCCTTTCCATTCTTTCTTTCTTTTGATCCCTTTACCGCTTGCCCCTGAGTAGTAGGGTAGCAAACGGGAAACGCATATGGTTGACCTCCCTACCTTTTCTTTATCTCCTCCGCCTCCTCCTCCGCACAGTTGGACGAAGTCCTGTGCCTTGTATTTATTCAAGCGCATACCGCACTACTCGCCGCCTTGGTCGCAGGAAAAAAAGAAAAAGCAAAAAGAATAGGAAAAAAAAAGGCAACTGCCAAGCATACGAAAGTCTTTTGGGGAACGATTTCATGCTGGTGCATTCGCAGGCCGCTGGACTCGGCGACGCGAGCAGCAACAGCTCCAGCGTGGTGGTCGCCGACCACAAGGGCGGTGAATCGGCGACGGCGGTCAGCATCTGGCGCTCGTACTTCGTAGCCAACGAGTGGTGCGAACTGCAGTGCCATCGCAGGGTTTCACTCTCTCTGCAGCTCCTCACGCTGCTGCTGCTCCTCAAGGCGAGAATTGTTGATGCGAGCGGACACAGGCTGTCGTCCGCGCAGCTGTGTGCATGTAGCGTTTGTTCTGAAAAAAAAAAAAAAGAAACAGAAAAAGAAAGGGTCAGCTGACGTTGTAAAAAACAAAAGGTGGTAGGAGGTGTTAGGGGTCAAGGATGATGATGTAAGTGCCACGATCACCGATATATTCGATATCTCAAGTTTCTAGCGCCAGTATTTCAGCATAAACAAGGCTGACTTTTGAAAGACGTGCACCTTTAGCGTAAAATAATGCATTTGTATATTTCTGTGCGATCCATGCCTAACTCTAACTACTCGCAAATCTTGTTCAATTAACAACCTTTTTAGGCCAAAGTGTGTGTGTGTGTTTCAATTTCTTGCTTGACCAGCCTACTAGTTAAGCTAGCACGGTGAAGCAACAGTGTAGTATGTTTCTTCTTATTCGCACAGCTGTTCCTCGGCCAGTCATATATTTCTATCACTGGCGCGTTACTTGCCCCTTGATAGATGGATTTCGGTGCTGTCAAAACAGACACCAGGAATGGCGGTAGGCAAGTCGTCATGTCCCTTTTCGCAGAAGGGGAAAGAAGGCAGCGGATAATGTGTATTAGCGGAAGAGTTGGGGTACAGAGGGAACGCTTAAACCGCTATCGCTTCCAAACTCCAGGAATGTGTGATAATGTTCCCGGGGGAAACGAATGCCCTAATCATCTTGACACCACAAAACCACTTAGCTCGCATCATCACACGCCTACAGTCATTCATCATAGGTGTCAACTCAGGGTGCGCTAGTGTACACTTTTGATGTGTTTCGTGCAATAAACTGGAGCTGTGCGCCAGGTAGACCATGTCCGGCTTTGTCGAAAGGTTGGAAATTGTGGCCCTCACGCGCGAGGCCCGGGCTTGATTCGCGTTGTTGGAATGTGTTTGTGTGTCCGCACACAAGTTCCCAAACAAAGGCTATACCTACACGCCTCTTATCACTTTAATTATTATCCAATTACAATATGCTTCTTTGCGCGTTCCTATGGTGTAGGGCCTGGGACTGGAATATGTGGCTCTTGCTAGCCCCGAGAGCTACTATTCGAGGACTGTGAAGAACGCCGACATCCCGTTCAGCGCCGCCTGCCGTTTTGCTCTTTCTGCGTCCCTGTACCTGCTCATTGCTTTGTTCCAGGTAGGATGTTATGAAGCCGAGGCTATTCCTTAGTACTCGGCTCATTTCTCAACTCTTCTTGACAATTTAGTAGCTCTTTCCGAGCTACCAAGTAGAGCAGGGAAGTGCATATTTCACTTATGATGTTCGAAAAAAGATTTTGCGCTTACCGCTTCACTGCAGAAAGGTGACATTTTGGATCCTACATCGTTCAGTATAGACATGGCACAGTTAATCGCCCGTGGTTTTTTGTTTTTTCAATGCAATATTTTCTTTTTTATGGAAATGCAAGCTGCTGCCGCGATGGTACTGATGATGATGATTATTATTATTATAACTATTTATTGGCATGCCCTTTGAAACGGGGCCGTGACAAATTGTAACCTAGCCCGATTGAGTTACTGAGGCATGCTATACATGCTTTTCATTCTAGCATTTTTGTGGGCATCTTTTAATCTTTTTTCTCTTCCTCAAAACTTCTCTATCTACCTTGTACCGCTACCTATGCCGGTAATGGATCGAGTCTTATCAGTCCCTTCCCTGCTTTTTTTCCACTAGTACTCTAAACGTCTCTTGCTTATCTAGACTGCTGACCGGTTGATGCTTCCGTTCACTTTAAATCCAAGCGCTTCTTGAAAGTTTACGCTACCTTACGGGTCTCACTGGGCGAATACTTTCGCATTGCATTAGGTGTGCTGACTGGTCTCCGGATTTTCGCTGCCGCATACACTTGTCTCATCAAGACGCGAATATTTGCTGTGGTATGTCTCTATCCTTATAGGCAACCAGCTCGAGCCTCAAATAGCAAGGCGCTTTCCTTCGTCTAATAACAGATTAATTTTGACCACCAGGACTCGCACCGAACGCACGGTACACGGTTGTTATTGCATTTCACCCCCATCGAAATGCGGCCGCAGACGTGGCGGAGGTTTGATGCCGCGAACTCGATCGGGCTTGATCACAACGTCAAAGCCACATCTTGATGCTGTTCACTAGAATATCCACGTGCCATACTGCTCGCATTCACACCTTTCTAAGCAATATGCGTAGTAGAAGCCAGCAGTATACTACTGGCAAGTTTGGAGGCGCATGCACTGAGAATTTCCGATAGTGGTGGTCAGCCGCTTGAGCGTGTATTATTTTAAGGATCATTGCGTCGTATACGTCTGCGATAATTTAATGCAAAAGAGCGCTCCATGCCGTATCAGAAGTCAGCAGGTTGGAGAATCTCACTAAGTGGAGAGCACCCGTGTGTGCGCTCATTAGCGCATGAACTCTCTGTCCTCCTCTTAATCATTCTTTTTTTCTTGGGGGGGGGCTCTTCTATTCTTTTGCTAAGTTCAGAGTATAGCCAACTGAACTCAGTCCACGGTTAACCGTCCTCTTTCATGAACAAAATTCGCAAAAGGCACGTCGCCTTGAAGGACAGTTTGGCGTTGAATAATTTGTGCCGTTGATATAATGCCGGAATTACCGGATGACGTTATTCGCTACCAAGGCGCTTCGTATTTCGTTCATCTCGTCTACGCGCTAACGTAAGCGCGCCACAGTTGCGCGCGTGCCGCATGCAGTGCGATTGTTATTGTTTGGGTGTAATAATAATAATAATAATAATAATAATAATAATAATAATAATAATAATAATAATAATAATAATAATAACGCACTGCGGCATCCGCGAGGATGCCATATTGCGTGTGCATTATCCATTTCAGATAATATTCCTGGAGTTTATCGCGATACAGGGCCGGAAGTCTCACTGAAAGGGATTCACGCATTCTTCTTAACATTGAGAATTCTGCTGTTGCACCTCTATGTGTCTCTGGAAACCTTGCCTATATTATCTTGCCGCTAATGTAGTGTTTTTCTAAACTTTCTGATATTTCTAACTACTGAAGTTTTTGAACGGGAACTAAAGCTTGCAGTCCACAATCTATCCCGTGCACATAGCGCGCCTCACGCGACGCCAACTGCATGTGCCCTAAAAACAGTTCTCGTGTACCTCAAGTTAGGCGATAGTGTTTTGCTGAACGTTGCGCCTTATTTTTTCAGGTTGTTTTGCAGAAGTTCATCTACGAACGATTTTATGAAGACAAGCTTCAACACTTTATTGACCTCTGCTCCGTCAGCAATGTACGCACACGGAAGTATACTTTCTTTGCGTATGTTATGCTATGTCGCTAGTTTTTTTTTTTCTTTTCGTGATTCAGTCACACGTTGTTGAAATTAAACATTATACAAGTGTGTTTCGTGTTGCGGAAGATTGCGTTTCTTTAAAATGAGATTCAATTGTTCAAGGTCCTCTAAATAGTAAGATGAGGACGACGGAAGCTACAGACTAACCCGCCGTGGTTGGTTAATGGCTATGGTGTTGGGCTGCTAAGCACGAGGTCGCGGGATCGAATCCCGGCCTCGGCGGCCGCATTTCGATGATGGGGGGCGAAAACACCCGTGTACTTAAATTGAGGTACACCTTAAAGAGCCCCAGGTGGTCCAAATTTCCGGAGCCCCCGACTACGGTGTGCCTCATAATCAGACGGTGGTTTTGACACGTAAAACCCCATAATTTAATTTTTAAGCTACGGATTGGAGCACTTTTACTGGTTCTGGGCCGCAATATTGTAGCGCTGCCTCTTCCCGCGGTGCTAATGCCTTTCTGTGCTTTTCGCGTTCGTAAATGGTCAAACGATGCTCCGCCCCAGGCGGAGCATTGAAAGCGGCCACTCACGAACACGTAAAGCGCCGAAAGGCTAGCATCGGGAGAAGGCATCGCTACAAAAATGTCGGCCCTGCTCACTCTCACTATGTCGAGAATAAACAATTCACATTAATACGGCCAGTATATAAACTGCAAAACAATGTCCAACTTTTGTTTGATGTCGCATGGACGCGTTTTATTTATTTGAAATGTGTTGGCAACAAATATGTCGCCGTCTTCTCCACAACATCTGCAGCCTGTCACTGTCGCCCATGAGTGAGCACAGACTTTCTTTTTAACAGGCCTTAGTTTTCAAGACGCAAACATGCACGGACGGCCGCGTCTGCAATGTCTATTTTAAATAGGTTGTATATTGTTAAATTCATTAGTTTATGGGATCTTATGTGCCGAAACCACGATATATTTATGAAGCACGTCGCAGTGGCGGGAAAGGGGGGGGGGGGGGCTCCGGATTAACCTCAACTACTTCGGTTTATTTGACGGGCACCCAACGCATGGCAGACGAGCGTTTTTTGTATTCCGTCTCCATCGGAATGCGGCAGGGATCGTACACGCGACCTCGAGCTAAGCAGCGCATCGCCATAGCCACTGGTTTACCGCGGCGGTTGGGTTGTAAATTGGGCATTGTGCCGAAAGCTTACAGACCGTTTACAGCGGTTAGCTTACGGAGCGCAAATAGGTGGCGTTACCGGCTCCGACGCCATATGACGCCTTTTGAGTGCAACCGAACGCCAGAATAGCGGCAGAAGGGGAATGGGCTTGTGATAACACTCTTAAATGCATAGTACAATATATTGCACATATGAAGCAAAGGGTAACATGGTAGGCCTGATAAATGTATCCTCCAACACTATGCCATATCAGCGTACCTTGCAGTGCCAACAATAGGAAACGTGATTTCTCAGGTTGTGTAGACAGTGGCCTAATTTAATAAATAAATGGTTATCTGTCATATATGAATGAGTGTTTTTACAGATTATAGGCTATTCAACTTTGTAAAAAAAGATCTGCAGCTCCGTTATGAATGTAATAGGAACAGTTACGAGCGTTAGGGAACTAGGAACTGTCCTCTCGCAAACTTTTGATATCGCTGCACTGTCATGCTTTCAACGAACATTTCGCGTTCGGTAATGGGCATTTTATTAACAAGTGCAGACAACTAGTCAGGGCTCGTACGTACTCGTAATGGCAGAGGACTGCGCATGCAATCATGATAATAAACCGAGAAAGTTTCCAGTGTAAACATATCTTCTTGTGTTGTGGCAAGTACACGAATTAAAAAGGTGTTGTTTCGCTGCAAATATTGTTTTGAGCTCGTAAAAAACTAACGAAATGTCCTTAACCTACTGCTGTTTCGTTCAAGCGCAATACACCAAGGCAACTTTGGACGCCATAGTTTAATTACTTCTATCATTTTCGTTATCCGAATGTCTAATTCGGTGACCGATATGCTAACCTAAAATTTGCAGTCACTTAAGTATCCTTACGTGATCTGAATGCGAAAGCATTGGGACTTATCTAAGTTATCACCTTAAATTAAAACTCCGCCTTAATCCACATTAATCCACTTCAATCCACTTTAGTTCACCTTAATCTAATTTCGGGAGTGGGCGTCTATTTGGGAGTCTGTCCGACGCCGTGGCTGTTCACCGTGGGATTTCGCCGTGCGAGCTGCAGCAGGTCCAGCACCGGGAACGTGACGTCATCACTTGGTCACGTGGGCTTCCTTGCCATCCGATGTTAACGCCGGTCGCTCGCTAAGTTTTGCGCTTCAAGGGGCATACCAGGCTTTCGGGTTATAATAGCGTAACTTAGTAGGCAGTCATTCGTGTATGTACACACACACATATATATGACGCCTTTTGGCATTTTATATATATATATATATATATATATATATATATATATATATATATATATATATATATATATATATATATATATATATGTATATATACTTCTGACTGTTAATTCTCGCTACTTATGCATTTCTGGCGATCATCAATCATGTTCAGAAGAACCTATGGTTGCGAGAGGCAATGGAAACAACAGGTATACGTTTTTAATGACACTGAAAACAACATTATCGGCAGACTGCTCGCACTTAATCACCGTCACGACGGATTACACAGTACGGTGGGTATAGCTATCTGCTGTTGCAAGAAAACAAAAGAAAAACCGCTGCGTCCTGCCTAGCCTGAGCACGACGCCGTTGTGCATATTGACGTTGCTCTTCCCATCCCTGCTCAGTGTGTTCATGCTGCTCTTCAGGAGTCCTAGATATGCGTGACCTTTCAATAGTGCTATCAGAACACAAATGAAATCACTTGGTAGGCGGATTCTTCTTTCACATATGAAGGTGTAGTTACGTCACTGCGTGCTACGTATGCTACAGTTGCCGCTTCCCGGCAACTGCAGCTTATGCAACCGTAATCTTTACGGGGAAACGCTTGCCGCGAACACTATGCGCGAAGGCGAGCTTTCTGGGTTATTTTTTTCCCTTTGCCCGCACGGCCGGCGCCGCCGCTGCCGCGAACGCCTACGATGGATGGATGAATGCTGTGAGCGTCCCCTCTGGAACGGGCTGGTGGGTTGCGCTACCAAGCCCTCGTTATTATATTGCCTAATGTCCTACCTATGTTAACGAAGAAAAAAAGAAAAAAAAAGAAAAGAGGAAAGAAAAGAAAACCCACGATGGATACCCATAATCAAGCTTTCTGAACCTCTGTTGTGAACTTTGTTTTTGCACGCCTTCGTTCTTTGTCGTTTCTCTACTTTTCTTCCACCAATCTTCCAATCGCCGCTTACTAATCTCTACTGCGGACATGCTTACTTTTTCCCTGCTTTCGCTGAACCCAAGGGCTTCAAGGAGGCCAGAAATGCCGAAATCGACCGCTGAGCAGATATCTTCACATTCTAATAAAACATGTTCGATCGTTTTCCTAGCTTTACAGCAGCAAGCACATACTTCTTCTTCCTTCTTATATCTCGCTTTATAGGTGCGTGTTCTAAGGCATCCCGATCTCGCTTCGAAAAGTAATGAGCTTCCCTTTGAGTTATCATAAATTGTTTCTTTCCTGATTTAGTTTTTTCCTCTTAAGTAGTCAGTCATGGCAGCTTTCTTTTCCATTTCTGCCACCCATGAGATTATTTCAGCCTCTCTGACTTTCCGCTCGACGTTCTTTGTTGCTGTGTTGCTCATCCTAGAGGTCGCATACTTGCTGGTAAGCTTCCTAGTTTTTTTCCTCCACTGTGAATCAAAGTTTTTCCTGTACAACTACCTGAAAACTCTACCAGCACATTTACTTTCTTGCATATTCCCCAGTCGCTCTTCATAATCAATTTTACTGTGATCTTCTCTCACTTCAAAGCTTGTCCAGCCCATTTCACCTTGCACAGACTCATTTGTAGTCTTCCCTTGAGCACCCAATGCGAGGCGTACCTATTGTATCCCCATGGCGCTCTGTGCTTCATTATGGTTCGTATTTCTCTTCCCCTTCACTGTTATAGTTTTTTCCTGTGTTTCCATATATCTACTGCCCTCGTTTATCCATATACCAAAGTATTTATATTCTGTTACCCTAGGTATTTCCTGGCCCTGTATCTCCACTGTCTGTTCACTGTTTTCATTTAATACCATAACACCTGATTTTCTAACACTAAATTTCAGACCTAAATGCTCGCCTTCCTGTCCACAGACATCAGCCAGACGTTGCAGATCGCTTTGCTTGTTAGCTAGCAACACAATGTCGTTCGCATAAAACAAACCTGGAAACTGCTGCTCTACTACTGTACTGCTTGTTTGTATGAGAGATTAAACCCGATATTACTTTCCTCTAGCGCCCTTTCCATCCTCACCATGTACATCGTAAACAGCAGCGGGGATAAAGGGCACCCCTGCCTCAGTCCCTTGTTGATATGAACTTTCTCCTCGCTCCTCATCCCTTCGCATTCAACGCTAACTGTATTCTCTAGGTAAATCTCTCTCAAAAGCTGTGTACAATCGTCGCCCGAGCCTTGCCCTTCAAGAATATCTCACAAAACGTTGCGGTCTACGTTGTCATACGCTCGTATCATGTCTCAAAAGGCCACATATAACGGTCTCCTTTCTACTTTCGATATTTCAGTACACTGAGTAAGGACAAACAAGTTATCATCCAGACGCCTACATATTCTGCAGCCATTCTGAAGTTCTCCCAAAATGCCATCATTCTCTGCCCTTGCTTGCAGCTTTAATTTATTTGCCTGCATTGCTAACCTGTATATTACGGATGTAATGGTCAACGGTCTGTATGAGTGAATTCTATCTTTCTCCCTCTTACGTTTATAAATTAAATTCATTCTACTTTGTCGCCAACTGTCTGGTATTTGCCTATCTTTAAAGATAGGCGAAAAACGTTTAAATTTAAACGTTTTTCTGCTGCTTTCAACACAGCTTCCTTACTTTTTGGACCTAGTTTATTAATCAGCCCAACGGAAACCTCGTCTAGCCCTGTGGCTGTGGGCTTCGGAATTTTCTCTGCAGCTTTCTTCCAGTTGAAATTTGTCAGCACCAGCTTCTTTTCCGTCTGGTTCTCTTTCATGCTCTTTTTTTTCCTTCAAGTACAACCTCGTCGTTGCCTTGGAAAGATTCGGCTGTTATTTTTCGGATCTAATTTAATACCGCGTCCCCTTACAGTTTGTTTCCATCTTCATCTAATATATGCTATTGTATTGTTTCAGACTTCTTGCCTAATAAGTTTATATGGTTCCAAAATGTTCTAGGTGCGGCCTTCTCTTTCTCACGTATTTCTGACAACCAACGTTCACTTTCACCTTTTATTTTGCTTGCACCAGTATTTGAACCATCTATTTCTTTCTGCCGGTATATTTCCCATTTTCTGGCTACTTCATTCTTTGGGAACTGCGCATTTTTTTGCCTGCCTGTGCTCTCTGGAGGCGTTCTGTCGTTCGGCGATCGCTTCTCGTATCTGCATGTTCCGCCAGCTTTTCGGTTTCTTTTTTCCTTTCCAACGAGCACGTTGCTTTTCTTTCGGTACTTCTGTCGTGAGGATGGATGGATGTATGTTATGAGCGTCCCCTTTGGAACGGGGCGGTGGGTTGCGCCACCAAGCTCTTGCTATTATACTGCCTAATGTCCTACCTAGGTTAAACAATAAAAAAAAGAGACACTGAACTACCACACCCAAATTTTCTGATCCCCTATTTCGAACTGTGCTTTTGCACGTCTCTGTTTTTTGTCGTTTCCCTACTTTTCTTCCACCAATCGTCCAATCGCCTTTTACTAATCTCTACTGCGGGCATGTTTACTTTTCCACTGCTCTCGCTGAACCCAAGGGCTTCAAGGAGGCCAGTGGTGCCTAACTCGACCACTGGGTAGACGTCTTCACATTCTAATGAAACATGCTGCATAGTCTCCCTAGCTTTACCGCAGCAAGCACATGGAGGAGGTGAGGATGCGAGCGCCATCTGGTGCTGTTTCAAGGAACTCAGCGGCGCACGCGGCGCGCGCCTCCCGCTTTGATTGGTTGAGTTTTAGACTGCGGAGGCGAATAAATCGCGGGATTCTAGTCATGTACAGCTTCGCTGTAAAATAAGTACGCTCAATCGTGTATCGCTTCATTGGAGAACGCACACGCGCTGACGTCGAGTATTCGCCCACCGCGGTCAGTGTAAAATTAGGCTGCATGTAAATAATCACCAGCGCTAACGTTCTATTGGCGCTTTCCGACGGAAGCCGTTGCATTTCTGGCGAATAATTCTAATTCATCCAGAAAGTGAAAGCAGGTCGTTTCTGCGTGGACTCATCACGTCGTTAGGGTGGCTAACGTCGTCCGCTATCGGGAAGGAGACGCCATAAGGCGCTCAATCGCGGCGGGGTCACGTGTTCAAATATGGCAGCGCCCATTCAGTGGTGCTGTAAACGGTCTATATATTAACTACTGCCTAAAGAAGAATATAATTATTCCTTAATGTCAGCCCGTGTCTATTGTCGCATGGGGTCGGAAGTGATACAAGAGTATATATAGGGGACGGGAGATCGCTATAGAAGGTGGCATTAAAAAAGAGGGTGCTGGTCACGCTAACCCTTTCTCTCGCCTCATACTTCCATGCCAGTCAATAACTGTGCCCAGATTATTATGAACGTGTGCCTAATCGTACTGTTTGTCGCCATGTGCAGATCAGTGTGGTCATATTTGTCCAGCCGAAGTTTGGGTACTACATTCACGGAAGGTCAGCTCAGGGCCATGCCGACGTTTCGATGAAAGAGATGCACGAACTGCTGCGCAGAGAAGAGGTAAGTGTAGAAAACATCATGGAGCAGATATTTCGCGCGAGAATAGGGACACGTATACAACTCGGAGCCTATGCGACCACAGCAGTGGTGCTTGGGTGCGAATCGGTCACCACAAATAATTGAACGCGGGATGCGGGCATGTCGCCACCGCATATCGAGAGAAGCTCGACATGCGGTGCCAGCTGTTGGTCGCTTATACAAAAAATGTAATTATTTAGTGTTTCTGGCACTGTAAATACCTGTATTTTAACTTCCAGGAGGACCTCTGCGGCCATAGAGGACTGCTGCCTGACACGGAACAACAAACTTTTCAGATGACACTTCCAGTTCATATTTACGAACAGTACTGCCGTATGAGGAGACCTCTTTCTACAGTACGTAACAAATTGTTCTCTGTCAGGTCAGCTCTTTAATCCCGGATGTACAGGCACAGTACGAAGTACAAGGACCAGGCGCACTGTGGCTTCACTAGAGTTGTTGTATATGCTTCCATATACAATAAATCTGGGCCTTGCCATACGCCTTACTGACTTGGAGCGCAACTTAGCATCATCGGTTGAAACGGAGGCCGGCCCCCGCGGCCATAATCCTTCGGTCTGTTCTCTCATCCTCAACAGCTTGTGCGAGGCTGTAATCAGAAAGTCAATTCCGGAAGCACTTTCTCGGCGCGCACTACAAATGGCACGGCAATCCATGACGTTTTACTACTGCGGTGCCCAGCTTGATTCTGACTGCACTTGTACAGGAAGAATTAAAATATTGGTGGTAACATTAGCTGTCACTTTTTCTCGCTGTTTGATTCTTCGTATTGGGAGAACTCATTGCTCACTGTTTCTTTTTTATTTAGTATGCACAAGCACCAGACAGAATGCAGAATGGTGAGTATCGATATATATTCTGTTTTATAGCCTGTATTCAATTTCATATATAGGGTGTTTTCTTTAGCTGCACCAAAGTTTTAAAAAACTACATGTAGCAGATAGCGCAATTCTAACCCTCGAGTTAAGTTATTCGATGAGGCGGTCATGACTTCTACGAAAAATCAAAATGCTTAATTGCATGATTAACATAGTCACGCCAGTTACATTTTAATTAATTACTTTAGGGCACGTATTTACAGCTACGAATTGTAGCTAGTGAGTTTGCCAGACCTGTCCACTTAGAACGAATTCTGAGGATAGCACCGGCTTGCGGTAAACTTGCAGTAAAAGTGGACTGTTGCACTTTTTTTTTTATTTTTAGAAAATGCTGTTTTATGCAATGAAGCAGAAAAGTAGCTGCAGTGTGGAACACCAACGCATTTCGTCGGACACATTAAAATTAATATCTCGAAACTGGTGTAGGCCTGAGAATTCGTTCCAAGTGGATACGCCTTGCGAACTCATCGGCTACAATTCGTAAATTGAAATATGCGCCGTAAAGTAATTAGTAAAACGTTAATTAGTGTAATTGTACTAATTCTTCAAATAAGCATTTTGATTTCTCGTAGAAGTATTGGCCGCCTCGTCGAGTAATTTAGCTCGTGGGTTAGAATAGCGCTATCTGGCGCAGGCAATTTTTAAAAATGTTGTGCAGCTAAAAAAAAAGAAAAACATCTGTAGTATATTATATATAACTCGACAAGGTTTACACTCGCGCTTTTGCAGTTTTCGGCAACAAAGGAAACATCCTTACTAATATACGTTATATTTTTCAGGGGACGGTCAACTTTCAAGGGTCAACATCGACACCGTAGTGAACACTTACAATGTCGTAACAAAATTTTTGTGTGCGTTCCTTGATCATGTGAGTGGGATCATTTCTCTACTAATTGTATTCATGCGTTATACTTCACACAGCACGCGTTGTGTACCTTTCCAAAGTAATATGAAATGTTTTCTTTCAGCTAAAACGTGCTCCGGCGCTGCATTTTCTGTAGCAGTGTCGCATAGTTTTGTGCATCTAACTCTTTAGATAATGCGTACTTTCTACATAATTGACTTTTTTATTCATTCCAGTCATTAAAGGATGTTGATTACACGGTGAAAGACCGAACAGTTCTTGAAAAGCTTCTTGATATTGAGTTGAATGATATTGTCGACCGTGGCTTCTTTTACAATGGTAAGTATTCTGTCGATGCATTGCAGTGAAAGTAAATGCGCCTCGTGAACTGGCGGCCAATCTGTGTCGAGCAAGTTGATAACTGATAAACAAATCCAAACAATTAGTTGTAACAGCTTTAGCCTGTCCTCCAACATGCACGAAGAAATATGACTGCTATATATGCGCACTTGTGATTCGAGATGTGTTGGTAACAGATAACGCTAATAAGGGCGCAGGTATCCAAGTGCTAATACCGGGCATAGGGCCTATCGCACTCACTGGATCATACGTTTAGGATGGTACAGTGGGTGAAATGAAGTTAAATATGCTGTCGCCTTGACTGTTCTCAGCGGGCTTGTCGCAACACCTCGCGTCACAGATTGCCCGCTGGAAACAAAGCCGAAATAGTGGAGGGTTCGCCACCATTGACAATATACTATGTGCTAGGGAACTGTCGTTGTGGGACTGGTCGACGCCCGCGTCGATCAGTCCACAAGAAGCTCGAAGCGTTCTGCGCAAACGTCCCGGAAACAGTAGTCTCTGCGTGCTCGAGCTGGGCATAGCCATGGTAAATCAGGACATGGACACGTAAGAATGAACGACAGACACATTGGTGTTCGAGACATGTGCCATAATGGGCGGGGGGGGGGGGGGTATTGTGTAAGTGTCCACTTAAAGGACATGTCCACTTTGTCTGCTGCTGAAGTTCTGGTTGGCTGGGCTGGGGTACGCGTGGGAAAGGAGGCAGGCGCCACCGCGCCACCAGCCAATCAGCACTTTGAGTACATGTCCTGGTGTTGCGCTACACTTCATCGCAATCGAATACGGCGGACCTACAGAACCGCATCGCCACCCTAGCTCGCTCCGGGACAGGGCGAAATTTTCCTCAACTTAGGTGTTTTCTGTGTTTCTCAGAATTTGATGCGTGCTACTCTCAAGTGGATGACGATATTTCCATTTCAGGTTATTATAGCCGAGTACGGCGGCCTTGAGTCCCGCTACGATGCGATTAATTTGGTCAGTAAAATCGGCTTGCGCTGGTTGGTTAGGCTCCATGCTGAAAACAGCTTAAAAGAGATTAATGAGAAGATAACACAACCGCTTGTCTGATATTCTGGCTCGTCCACGTCTCAAGTTTTACGCTGTTTCCGGAGTGTATTCTTTTTACTTCTAAGCATGCCCGTTCATCACTACTTGAGTGCTTAATGTCACGGTGTGGTGCATCGTTTGTGTTATGCGGATATTTTAATGCCCACCATCTGCGGTGGTATTCCCGTCCCCAAGACAATCGTGGGACAGAGATTAACGAGCCTATTATGAAAAATTATCTGCAGATACTGAATGACGGTTCACCTACATGTATAGGTAAAGCAGCATTCCACCAACCTTGCGATAACGACGACAGATGCGTGCTTATAGCCTGGTCATATGCGAAGCTGACCCGCGGGCCTCGGGGCCCGTATTCACAAAACGTTCTTACGCTAAATGCGCTCGTGCCAGCCAATAGTGATGTAAGACATATTATTAGCGAAGGCGATCACCCAATGAAAAACAGCACTTAAGAACGAAAAGCTTTGCGAAATCGTCCCGAGATCACCTACTCATTTGGTTAATGCCAACCCATACTGCGGGGCGCCAGACTGCCGTCTATACAGCGACAACGTGGGAAAAGTTTCGTCTGCTGATCTCAGAGGCACCACCTCAAGACAGTCTGTTCAAACTGATGAGTGAGTGTTTACGAGCAGCGGCAGTACAACGACGACGGAGTGTCGGCAAATCAAACTCCGATTTAAACTTTTGCCGCTCCACGCATGTCGACGCCGTGCTTATAGGCGCGCACAGCGCTCTAAACGACACACCGACTGGGCTATGTATAATCGCATTGATGCAGCCGTACGACGGCATACAAAACAGCTTCGTCGCAAGAGCTGGGCAGCCTTATGCAGTTCGCTGCCTTCTGGAAGTGGGTTTGGAAGTGTATGGCGCATACTCAAGGTTCTCCGCACTCCCGAAATCTTTAAGAATCCTACGGCTGCATTGTGCATAGCTACTAGCCAGTCAAAAGTTTTAGCGGAGGCATTCGCAGACCTTTTCGTCTCTCCTGCACCCAGTGACACCACAAACGGCGACCTTCCTTCTTTGACAAGTCAGATTACCATAACCGCTTCCTACGGTCCAGCCTGCCATATGGACGGGGCAGACTTCACTCTTGAGGTGATGCGGCACGCGCTCAGCCTCTCCAAACGCTGCTCTGCCCTAGGTGAAGACGGTGTGATGTATCAAGCATTGAGGAACATTGATGAGCGTTTTCATGACAACATATTGGGCGAGTATAATGAAGAACGGAGAACGGGTGTAATCCCTGCTGAATGGAAATCGTCCGTGGTAATACCAATTTTAAAGACCAGGCGCCCTCCAATACACCTCAAGTCATACTGTTCCAATATCCCTAACTTCAAATGTCATCAAGTTAATAGAGCAAATGGTCCTGTTTCGCCTATATATCATACTAGAGAAGCGGAATTTTTTCCCTGGTGTCACGAGTGGCTTTCGTCGTCGCCGTTCAGCTCTGGACAGCATTCCAGACCTTGTCACAGTGCTCGAATTTGCTAGAGGAAACAAGCATTACATCTACATGCTCTTCCTAGACATACAGCAAACTTTCTACTCGGTTCCGCATAAGGCGATTATTTTCGTTCTTGCAACCGCGGGAATTTCGGGACGCCTGCTCCGCTTTGTGCACAATTTTCTATTAGATTGCCGAGTGAAAGTGCGTGTCGGAAGAATAACAAGTGAATCCCGCACTGTGAAGTGTGGTGCTTTGCCAATAGGGCAAATTTTTATCGCCGCTTCTGTTTAACGCCATACTCGCCGCGTTTCCAAGTCGCTTGCCTCGGGACAGTAACTTCCCTGTGAGCATAGCTATTTATGCAGATGACATTGCTCCGTGGACAAGCGTCCCTTCGCACCTTGGTCCGCGGCTTCGTGCAAGCCTGCAAAGAGCTCTGAACGCGACTTCGGAGTACTTAGGTGAAGTTGGTATGCAGATATCACCTGCTAAGTCGGCTGCAATAGCATATCGCCCTAAACAGCGTGCTCATCGAACACTGAGCCGACTGTACCTTGACGAAACGCCGATAAGCTGGGTGCGATAACACCGTTATTTGGGCTTAATTGTGGATGATCGCAACTCTTGCCGTCCTGCCGTTAAATTGCGTGAAGTCGCAATCCCTCCTTAAGTTTGGCGCCTTGACTGCTAGAAAAGCTGGCTGCGACCAAACAACGGTTCTGCAGGTGTACCAGTCATTTGTACTCCCAGGTATGATGTATGCGTTACCAGTCCTGTACGCACCACCTAGTTTGATGACCCAACTGGAACGAGATCATCGCATTGCCCTTCGACGAATGCTTGGATTACCTCGTGAGACGCTATCTGTTGCATTACTCACTGAAGCGCATCAGTTACCCCTGAGGCTGCAAGCAGACAAGAGAGCTCTATATTGAGCGTTTGCACCGCGTATCGAATGGGCAATCGCTCCTTGATCGTCTGATTCACCACCAGTTTTCTCGCATGGGAAAAATGGTGCCAGTATTTATGAACATGCTGCTTCAGTTACGCCTCCGCCTGCGAAAGATATTACCAAACAAGGATTTCCCATTTACGTCGCAATGCCTGACGTATACAAAAAGTCTGATATGCCTGTTTCGGCAATATTCCAATTAGCTCCGTCGCTCATGTTCGAAATATTTCCAGATTATCCTCAAGTATTCACAGATGAATCCTTACACAGTGATGGTCAAGGCGCCTCTGCAGCTTCTTTGTGCCCTTCAACTCAAGTACGACGTATATTTCATATAACGCATCCAGCCTCGTCAGCAACTACGGAGCTAGCAGCGAATAATGTTGCATTGGAATACGTGCAAGAGGAGTTAACCGCATCGAAGATTGCCATCTTTACGGACTCCCGCGCTGCCTTAGCAGATTACATCGCAGTCAGATTGATTGGCCAGTTGTGCGCAGCATTACTCTGCAAACAAAATTTCATCACGGGGGGTATCTCTCGTTGTTTAGTGGATACCTCCACACAGGGTGACCGCGGAAATGAGGCTGATCGACTGGCTTCAACTCACGCTCATAGCAACTGTGTTTGCTCTGAAATTTTGTGCAAGCTTGATGACGCTCGTCTGCTGATTCGTCGCCACCTACTCAAGCAGCATCCAGACCAGCGCGTCGCAAATGGAACGTTCCCACCCCGTGTTCGCGGTCGAGGCTTGCGTGGTCGTGATATAGCGCAACTACTCAAACTGAGGGCTGACTGCGTGAACGTGTGCGAACGTTTATACAGGCTAGGACGTGTGGCCAGTCCATCGTGTACGTCTTGCGGCTGCTGTGAAACATTTCAGCTCCTGGTATTGGAGTATCCCGCTTTCAGTGCGCAGCGCATGCCTCTAGTGAGGGACTACCATCTCCTTGGCCTGCGGTGTACGACACTTGACGAATGTTTGTACACCAATGGTTGTGCGTCTTGACGCGATCAGGCTCATAGCGCTCTACTTACTTTTATAGAGTGAACTAACTTACGTTCACGTTTTCTTCTATCTCTTCTATTTAACATTCTTTAGTAGCGTGACCTGCAGTGACCGGCCCTACTGTGTGTGACCTGTTCTGTGTGTTCTACTTTATTCTTTGAGATTTGTCATCTTGCTCTTCCTTTCCTCCCCTCCTTCCTATCTTCCATTTATATCTTTCTGTGTCCTCCTTGCCTTGGCGCTCTTTGGCAACTTCTGTACCTTACGCCATTAAACTCCAATCATCATCATCGTGTATCCTCCTTTCTGAAGAGTAGGCAAGCGTTGTGCCTCTTCCGGTGGCAGTTTTTAGCCAGCTCCTCGCCTTCCCTTATCTGTCAAGTGTGTATATGTTTTCAAAAGAAATAATAAATTAATAAATAATAATAATTACTGCATGTGTGTATTGTCGGGAAAAATGGATGTTAAGTTTTGTTTTTTCACAACTGTGTTTTGTTTTGCAGATAATGGTCATTCTTTCGACGCTGTGATCTATCATGGCCACGAGTTCACGCTCATTCTCTGGGATCTGCTAATGTTTTGCGTTGTCGATTTTGCTTCGAGTGACTTCATCCTGGCTGCGACGCTCACGTACGTTGTGGACAAGGTAAGCTGTCAAGGGACCAGTTAAAAGCTAAAGCGCTCATCCGTGCTTTCTTAGGTGAGAAAGAAACAGAAGAAAAAAAAAGAGAAAGGCAGGGAGTTTAACCAGAACGGAAAATTTAATCTGCTACCCTACACTGGGGAAAAAAGCACGCAGAAAGAAAAGACGAAAACTACTATTATGTGAAAAGGAGTAGCCACACGGTACTCCAAAGGCCTCTGGGCTGAGGAATATCAACGGCAGAGGGATATATCATTTTTGGTAGGGGTCTCTTGCGGAATTGAAGAGAGCCCAACTCCTTTGCGGGCCTAAAAAGATAACACCGTTCGCATCTCTTGAACCACAGAAATCACGAGAAAAAAGAAAAGGGTGTTCTAATAATAATTTTAGTGCCTGTAAAAAGGATTCTATAGTTATCAGTGACGCGGTTTGACGACATGCAGTATTTTTTCAACCTTTTGTAAGTTTCAGTTTAACGAATGAGTTTCATGGGATTCGCTGCATTGCTTACTGGAAATATACCTACCGTGTGTCAGCGCTGAAGCTTCTTTAGATAAGGGGATTCGCCAACTTAAGGGAAGGGGGTTTACTTTAAAGGACTTTAGTTCGCTCGTGTGTCAGGGGCATAAATCTATTTCGTTTACTTTCATTTCGATATAAAAAGAGAGACAATGAGCACTGCCACGATCACATTCAGTCACTATCACCACACACTATCGCCGCACATGGTCACGTGCTGCACAATGAAGCCCTATTCAGGCTGAAACTGCTTGTGCAGGTATGTTGTCCTTAAAAAGGTAACATAACAATAAGGACAGGATCTGCTAATGCACCGGCCTGGTTATTTAAGACGGGGCGAATCAATTCTCCGAACTGTACGGCATGCAACGAGACAGGAGACATTGAGCACTTTTTTGTGGTCCTGCCAGAAATTCCAAGATGAAAGGGACGTTCTCCTGCAGAATCTGCAAAAACAACAACAAAAAAAAAAGGACCTTCCGCATGCGCGCCTGCAACGCCTTATATTTCCCGAGGGGTCAGTTATAGCCCGCAAAGAAACTTCACGTCTCCTCATAGAATTCCTAAGAGAGACTGGTTTGATGAACATATGGTGAAACCCTTCAGCGGTACTGTGCGAGACGCTCGGACGGAGCAATTGCCGGCCTTGATCGCCAGGCTAAATCCGCCTGTTGCTACAATTCACCACCACCCCCCACCACCACCACCATCCTTAAAAACTGTAGCCGTGCCTTCGCCGTTCTCTTTTGCGATGGCTTGCGGTCAGTATTCCAAAATTCTTTGCTCTGGTGATGGTCTGTTCAAAGCGAGATAGCGCAGACGCGACCGATCGTCTCTGCACATTGCAGCGAGTGCAGTTGCGGCCAAAGTCATCACACGTAGCGCATAACGCACCTGGCGTGTGGGCTTTGGCGGCCCGACTGGTTCGAACGCAGTTTGTGCTCGCCGACTGATGCTTTAGTAATCGAAAGTTTGCGCCGCGTGTCTGGTCTTGCTTCTTTTCGTCGGCGATGATTGGGATCTCCGTCCTGGCGTTGAGATCATGCGCCGGTGCACTCCCCTCATCACTTTATCAGAGGTGGCATCTTAATATATATTGGGCGAGAATACCCATTATTATTATTTATTTACCGTATAAAATGTAGTAAGCAATGTACAAAAAAAGCGTTGCTTTTGTGCTTTCCCCGCCCCGCGGTGGTTGCTAGCCCCGAAGAAATGCTTAGACAAGGGCTACACATCAGACCAAATGTTATGGAACTTGTGTGGCGCTTGCATCGTGTGTCGCTGATACATCATCCGTTCGCTCGTGTAACGTCTTTCTTCTTTGTCCTTGTTGGTTTGTTCCCGCTGTAAGTAAAGATGCACCATTTCAGGCAAAAACGAGGTTCCAGTAGTAACAGCTCTCTGTCTTGTCGCCCTATTCACGTACTGAAAGCTCTGTGACGAAATAATAAATTGCAGCGGGTCCCAACAGGTATTCTTTCTATCCGTACGCCACGTTTGTGTCTCCGCTCGCCGCTTCTGTATACACTGGTGAAGCACATATGTGCTGTGATACGGTACTGGAGGGCAGCTTCCTGGCGAAATTGTTTGCTCACTGACCATCAGTGTATAAAACTGCATTGCCACTGTTTTCGATGACGAGCTGCACTGTTCGCAATAAATGTAATCGGAGTAACGGTATACGTTGTAGTAAAGCATAAATCGATGTATACTAAATTTTGCGCTTGTGTGAGCGAAGCTGCAATGTGCTACGATGTGAACCATGACGATGTTGTAGTACTTCACAATGACAATATGATAGGCATACTTACAGGTTCCCTGACAAAAATGCTCCTTTGCCTCTGTGATCAAAGTGAGTTCGCGCGTGCGGTAAACGTAAACTAAAAAGAAACACAAAATCAGGGTACACTGATAAAGTATTTGTTGGAAACTCTATTTTTGTTAATTTTACAGTAATGGGTTGTTTACAAGCAGATAAAATTAAGGTAAAAGATTCCATTTTTTTTTTCAATTTGGTGCCGAAACCCCTAGCGTAGGTGCATCAGTTTAATTTCATGGATTTCAAAGTATCCCTTCCTATAAACGGTTTCGCTCGCGCGATAACAGCAGCGAGAGTGCGGCCCCAAGAAACCTCCGGTCACGGGCCTTATCAGTCTATTGTGTCGGAACACATATAGCGTTTTACAGCGAAGCTGTACAGGGATAATATCAGGAGCTTCGTGGCATCTGTGTGCAGAAACTGTCATCATGTGGGCCGTTCCTGGTGATAGTGCAGAAAAGGTCCAACCTCAATCGTCCATATCCATGTGGGCTCGGGGACCTGTAACGCGCCCTTGAACTACCCTTGTCACATCTGGGACCCAAACTATCATCATTAGCAATGGCTCAATCGTCGTCGTCTTCTTCCACAGCTGGCTCCGTTGCTGCTCATCATTGCAGCTTACAATTTCACTTCTCTTCTGGGGTCGTAATGGAGAGGACGCGTTTACGGGGGTATGAACCATTGCTTAGGGGTGTATACGAGCCAGTCGTCGTCTTACGTGACAGACACATTTAATAACAGATGTGATACGCTAATGTGTGTGCGTAACTATGGGCGCTATAATGTAAAACTATTCCAAACTTTTCTATTCCAATTCTGCAATAAGCCCTCTGCGATTGGTCAAAAGCTTTTTTGGACCACTCCCACTTCACCTGTCTGTCACGCGACGTCACGAAAACCGCGATAGCTCCCCATCTGATATCACTTGCACACACTGATTTGCATGATTTGACCGAACAAAAGAAAAATAGTTATTTCTGATTCGACGCCTTTTCGCTATTAGCCCTCGGCTATTGGTCAAAAGTTTTAGGGCTGCACCCACTTCGGTCTGTCACTCGACGTCACAAACCGCAAAAACTCACCGCATCAAAGTGACGTGTACGCGTTAAAGATGCATTAATATGCCGAACAAAACTGAATTTTCTTCTGAATAGCCGCAAGCTGCCCCGTTCCAAAAGGAATAAAAGATGACTGCCGCCGATCGCTCAGGCACTGGCTACTCGCACCTGCCGGATAGCATGGGTTTATTTGCGTATATAAAACCTTTTGCGTGGCCGTGTAACGTTTTCGAGCACTTTCGGCACGTTTACGACCTCGTTCTGCGAACTCTTCTCTGCTGAGGATTCGTTTCAGCGTCATTCTTAAGCTTCCGTTGCATGCCGCCGCGATTTTCGACCAGCCACAGCAAGTTAAGTAAGGGAAAGCGGACCAATCGCAGACGCCGGCACCACCCTCTTCATCCGGTTATCGATTTTTAGTGCAACGGCTCGGCCCCATCGAATCCCTCTCCACTTGAGCGTGCTCCTCGCCTCTTGTGAGCCAATTAGATAAGACAAGCCGCTCAGTGTAGGCAATGTTATTCGTTTTTCAAGCGAACAAAAGTGACCTCCTACAAACGAGCAGAGCGTTTGATTGGTCTGTTCAGACAACCATACAGGTAACCACCCGATGCTTGCGTCGGCGGTTACGCAAATTTGACGTAAGGAGATTGGAATAAAAACATATTAGAATAGTTTTACGTTATAGGACCCTATATCGTCACGATGACCACAGACAGGCACGTACCCAGGGGGGGGGGCCGCCCCCCCCCGAAATTAAGCGGCATACCCCCCCCCCCCCCCTTTCGCCCACGCCACCACTCCTCACACACAAAAATCCCTAAAGAGCCGACAAATCAATACACTCGGCGGTCAACATTTTGCTGCCTTTTACAGCGAAAGCAGTGTATGACTAACTTCCGTAGTCTTTTTCGGCGTCCGTTAACAGAAAAAATAACCATGTGGGCCAATCCTGGTGATAGTGCAAAAAGGGTCCTATATCAATGACACATACCCCTGTGGACTCGGGAACCTATAACATGCCATTCGGAATCTCCCGAATGGGCCCACGTATGGGGAGTGCTTAACGCCTGCTTCCCCTTCACCGCGGGTCGGCCTGGCATTGCACTACCTTCGGTATGGACCCACGTGTGGCAGCGCTTAACGCCTGCTTCACCTTCACGGCGGGTCGGCCCGGCATTGCACTACCTTCGGGATGGAGCCACGTATGGGGAGTGCTTAACGCCTGCTTCACCTCCACCGTTGGTGGGCCCGGTATTGCACTACCTTCGGGATGAATCCTCGTATGGGAAGCGCTTAATGTCTGCTTCACCTTCACCGCGGGTCGGCCCGGCGTTACAGTATCTTCAGGCCGACCCTCAGCGGAGGTGAAACACTTTGCTTTTCGTTTGAGAGCTTTGAATGTCGTCAGCTTTCGCTGCCATTCCATCTTCACAGAGTGGAATGGTTGTCAAGCTTTTCACTCCTTTTGGATGGCGGTAGTTATCGGCATCTCCGGGGGTGTGGAGGTCAGTTTTCTCATCGATTCAGTGCCCACGCGATTAACTCAAAATGAATTCAGTTGTCACCATCTATTGCAGCAGGCAGGGTGTAGTTTATTGTTTTAATTATAATATTTTATTCGATTCATACTGCTCAAATTTTTATGTCACCATCTGTTCAATGATCACGCGCATCGCTGCTGCTTCGCTAGTTCAACCTTCTTTGTTTAGACTGATCCAGGGACCAGGAAAGGGACTCGGTTCATAGTCAGCTTGTCTGTATGCTCGTGGAACGTGTTGTGGCCGGAGAAAACGCCAGTTGTATTTAATTTTTCCTTTTGCTTCATTATTTCCTCGAGTGACGGCTCGCCGCGACGCTGGCAGATCCCCGGAACCATATATCCGTGATATTTATTTATTTATTTATTTATTTACAGTGCCCTCAGGGCCCGCAAGGGCGTTACAGAGGGGGTGGGTACAATAATTAAAAAAAATGCAACACGTTCAAAGAATTATTAGTATTTAGATGATAAACTCAAAACATAATCAGTTATTGCAATCTTGAAATATGATGCCTCCTCGATGCAGGCGATGGAGGGGGAAGGCGGTTCCACTCGGCATTCGTTTTTGGCAGAAATGAACCAGAGAAAACATTTGTGCGACACAAAGGAATGAACACTTTAAACCGGTGGCCAAGACGCGACTACATGTACGAAGGCTCTGAAATGGAGTCTTGTTTAAGTGAGTTATTTTGGTAAAAGATTTTTTGAAAAAGACCGAGACGGGAAATTTTTCTTCGAAGCTGCAAATTAATAAGGCCAAGATTTGACTTCATTAAATAAACGCTACCTGTGCGGGAATAATTTGAAAGGATGAAACGTGCTGACCTGTTCTCAACTAACTCAATGGTATCTGCTAATGTTTTTTGACCAGCACCCCAGACAGATGACGCATACTCTAGCTTCGATCTAATTAGTGTTTTGTAGAGCAGTAACTTCAAATGGGGTGGGGCTTTAGAAAAATTCCTGCGAATGTAGTCAAGAGATCTGTTTGCTTGTTTGCTGTTTGTTTAGATAAGGTGGAAAATAAGATATTGCGATACAGCGTGCATCATCAGACCCTGCAATAACCGTTCAACCCATAAGCAATATGACTGTCACCCCTTACCTCGTCTGGTTTTTTTCTAATTGTACAGCACTTTCCGTCCAAAATTGGCAACTGGAAACAAGAGTCGCAAGGGGATGAGAAATTAAGCGATCTACTAAGGGAGAAAGCCAAGGCAACAGCCAAAGAGGGATGAAAAGCGAAAATTGTTTGTGAAAATATTTGTAGATCAACATCTTTTGATTTAAAAAAGGAAGTAGAGAAAACGCCGCCGGAAGTGGACAATAATTGCGTGTGTTTTGAATGACTCTTCTACAGTTGTCGATCGAGCCGCCTGACGTAGCCACTTCCCTGATGTGCTAATGGGGTGTTTTTCTAACGTTCCGCGGTGGGCGCAGTACGTCTAGAACCGCAGCGTCCTGCGCTTTGCGCGGTTGTACGGGACTGGTGACCACGCATCGTTACGCAACTTCCCAAATAACAACACGAGTCGGTTTTGGCACTTGGTAGAGCAGTAAAGAAGGGATCCAAAAGAACTGTGATTGTTCTGCAAATATACATTTCTCTATAATTCTTCCATAGCTAATTAAAAAAATGCTACTATAAATCTTTATTATGCACTTTCGCTGGTTAACTTGTTCTTGGCAAGGTTCTTCCTGCGAATCTTTTATGCGCGAGTCCATGTGATGGGGTTCTTTGATTGCCAAGTAAAGAACAGGTGTATCTCACAGGCGTATCTCACAGTTACCTTGAAATGCACCCCCCCCAAAAAAAAAAAAAAAAAAAAAAAAATTGCGTACGTGCCTGACCACAGATCAGGACAATAAATAGGTTCGTGCCTTTCTTCGAAATTCTTTGTCACCTCTGTGTCGTGCGCTAAATAGTTTCGCTGGTCGTTCATCTTCACTGAGTGGAATGGCTTGTGAATTTTTTAAGTTGTTTTGCTGTGCGGAAAGTCTATTTTTAAATTTTGAAATAAAATACATGCACATTACCTCTCAAGACTAATACATACATTTTTCTGGTATAACTTGCGGCGACCTTGACGTGTAAAATTGTCGTTATGCACAGAGGAAAAGTGTTGAAAATCTGCGGGCTTAGACTTTAACGCACTCCTGCTACTCAGTATCGCCGCCAATGCCTTCTTGCTTGCTACATTTAGCGGGCTACGTCAGTGAGTAAAGCCGGAAGCCGTCCAGGGCCAATGCTCGTAAACAGCGAAAGGGTCTATTAGGCCGTTGTGGCGCCGTTAAAGTAAAGCTTTTTATTTGGTATTGTCGAAGGGTAATTTACTAATACAGCTGGAGTAATTTTTCCACGCACGCACGCACGCACGCACGCACGCACGCACGCATGCACGCACGCACGCACGCATAGTAAAAAAGCCTTACGTGGCTCCTGTTTCTGTGGTATTGAAACCGCTATATGCTGTCGTATTTGGGTATATTTGGTGTTTGCAATCGAGGCTGTGCAGTTTCTTATTTATCGCAGAAGCGGCTTTTCTCGAGGGACGGGTCCCCGCTGGCTTCTGTCTCAGGAAAATTGCGTCATCGCCCGACATAACTCAACACGGGACAGCACATATACATCGATTTGGCATATATGCGCATAGCCATCTGTACTGCTCCTGCATCTATGCTATTTGTCGGGTCTGTTCTCTACACAACGAAACAGCAAACGCTACCTAAATCTCCTCACCGCAACAAAGCCCGCGTCATTCCTTTAATAAACCGAATTGATTCCTTTGGCTTATTCGGCTTAAAGTGGAGAACTTTCTGTGTTTTTTTTTTTCCGCCAGTTTTCGTCGCCGACCGCCAAATCGCTTTTCGAGGTGCACGTGTTCTGCCGCGAGAATTTTGTCTCAAGGTTTAGCTGTCGTCGGTGGTGGCGTTGTGTGGCGCTTTTGCCGCCGCTAAATCTTTTCTTGCCTGTTAGTCCATGCTCTAGAAACTTACTCTGCTTCCATGGGCAAAACACATTCCAATGTCAAGTACGTTGCCCAGCGATTGAAACGCGATACTCGGACCATGCCCATGGCGGCCGGCGCTTTTTGCGCCACTCGTGAGCGCCGGGTAATAGCCGAGTGCAGTCACCATGCATCGCAGAAAGGTTCTCGCTTTCATGTGATACAGAAATGCACGATGGATGGATGGAGCGTCCCCTTTGAAACGGGGTGATGGCAGTTGCCACTATGCTCAGCTTTTAATTAAAGGTTATTAAAATTCGCCATTTTCTTTAAATTCGTCTCCCTACACATTTAACCTTATGTCACCTCTCTGCTTTTGAGCCACCAATCCTCCAATCGCTTTTTGCTAATTTCCACCGCATATTTATTTACATGACTATTGTTATCTCTGAACCCTAGGGCCTCAGGAAGCGTGACTGTGGCTGCATCGACATCGGGATTGATACCATCACATTTTAGTATGAGGTGTTCCATTGTTTCTACATATTTACCACACACAGTACATCTGTCTTCTTCTTCGTTAAATTTCTTTTTATAGCTGCGCGTTCTAAGACATCCTGACCTAGCTTCAAAGAGTAGGGCACTGCCTCTTGAGTTATAAAACGCTTCCTTCCTGGTCTGCTGTTTCCAGTATCGATATAGTTCCACACTATGCTTCTTTTCCATTGAATTTATCTAATTTTTACCTTCCGCGTTTTTAACCTGTCGTTTAATGTTCTGTCTTTCTCCGTCCTCGTGTCTGGCATACTTACTGGTTAGCTTCCTAGTTCTTTATCGCCATTGTGAGTCAACACTCTTTCTGTATAGGTATTTAAATACCTTAGCTGCCCACCTGTTATCGTCCAATTTCCTCAGACGTTTTTCGTATAGGATTTTACTCTGAGCTTCCCGTGTTTCGAACGATGCCCAGCCCATATCCCCCTGTACTGCTTCGTTTGTGGTTTTCCCGTGGGCACCTAGAGCTAATCTTCCAACAGCTCTCTGAGTTACTTCTAGTCTCGACTGAACCTCTGCCCTTAAGCACAGGACCGCATTCCCGAAAGTATGCCCCGGCACCATTACTCCCTTCCAAATACCTCTCAGTACCTCATACCTGTTGTACTCCCACAATGCCCTATGTTTCATTATCCCGGCATCTCTTCGCCCTTTTGCTATGAGAGACTGTTCGTGCTTTTCCGTGCACATCTGCCCTTTGTTTATCCATACCCCGAGATATTTGTATTCGGCCACTCGGAGTATTTCGTGGCCTTGTATTGTAAGCTCCTGATCAGTTGTATCGTTGAAAAACATCCCACCGGACTTAGCTGCACTAAAACTGAAACCTAAACTGTCTCCTTCGTCTCCACAGTAATTAACCAAATCTTCCTGGCTATCTGCTAACAGTACAATATCGTCCGCATGCATTAAACCCGGTAGTCGTTGCTCAACAATCTTTCCGCTTAATCTGTACGACAGATTATACCCTAGATTGCTTCCTTGTAGCCTTCTTTCCATACTTATCATATAAAGCATGAACAGCAGCGGTGATAGAGGACAACCTTGCCTTAAGCCTTTGTGTACCTCGACAGTTGTCGTACTCTTAATTCCTTCCCATGTTATTTCAACATTATTTTCTCGATATATTTCCTGTAGAAAATCAATTACCTCATGACCGATACCTTCATCTTTTAATATGTTCCACAGGAGTTCACTGTTCACGTTGTCGTATGCACCGTTTATGTCCAGGAAGGCTAAATACAGAGGCCTATTTTCCGCCTTAGCTATTTCTATGCACTAGTTAAGCACGAACAGGCTATCACCTAAGCGCCTACCACTTCTGAACCCGTTCTGAAGTTCTCCGAGTATTCTATTACCTTCTATCCATGACCGCATTTTTAATTTCACAGCCTGCATCGCCAGCCTATATATAACTGATTTTATCGTAATTGGTCGGAAGGATTTTATGTTCTTCTTATCACCTTTCCCTTTATAAATCAAATTCATTTTACTCTGTTTCCAGCTGTGCGGAATTTGCTTATTTGTTATGACTGCTTCCAATGCTTTTATCAGTGTTTCCTTGCTTCTTGGGCCAATTTCATTAATTAACTTGATTGGAATTTCGTCTATCCCCGCGGATGTGCATTTTGGAACATTTGCTTCCGCCTTTTTCCAGTTAAGATTTGTCAGTTCTAAGCTGTTTTCTATTATGCTATCCTGTGTTGCTCCCACATTTTGGGCGATTACCCTATCGTCTTTCCTAAATGACTCTGCTATAACTAAACCAATGTAGTTCACAGCGTCATCTCCCTCTAAACAATTTCCTTCGGCATCGTGAATCTGTTCCTGCTTTGTGTGATTCGCTTTACCCAGCCAGCTTATATGGTTACAGAATTTTCTTGACCCCACTTTAGTTGCATCGCGAACTTCAGCCAGCCAACAATCAGAGGACTGCTTTATTTTAGCCTGGACGAGGACCTGCACTTGTTTTTTTTTTTGTCGATAAGATTCCCATTTTTGGCCTATTTCCTCTTCAGATAACTGCGCCCTCTTTGCTTCTCTGTGTTCCCCTGATGCCAACTGTCGTGGTTCGATGGCCTCTCTAATTTCCTTATTCCACCAACTTCGTGGCTTCCTCTTTCCTCTCCAGCGGTTTACTCCTCTTACTTATTTTATTTTTGTACTAATGAGTAGTTCTAACTGATTATAATCCCACCTTTCCATGGGATTTCTCTCTATTGCTTCCTCTATGCCGGCCGCTATTTGCGCTATTTGTTCGTCATTTAATTTTGCGTTCTCTTTTTGACTTCCCTGCATTTCTCTTTTGAGCAGGGCTCCCAACTGTAGACTAATACGCTTATGATCACTTCCGAGGCTGTACTTCCCCTCTTCGTCTATTTCCATTATTGCGAGCTTGCTATACAACCCCTGCGACATTAAGCAGTAGTCAATGGTCGTTTGTCTGTTACGGGACTCCCACGTGATTTGTCCCTCACACTTAGTTTCTCTATTTACTACAACTAAATTGTGTCGCTCACAGAAGTCTAGCATCAGCTTCCCATTACAATCTGTGTATCCATCCAGATCCCCGATGTGGCCATTCATGTCACCCAGCAGACAAATATCGGCACCTTCTCCAAACTGCTTTATATCGTCATCGAGACACTTCACTAAATCCTTGTTCTCTTGCCTGCATTTGTCCCCTCCCTAAATAAACTACTCCTAGTCATGTATTTTTACCGGCAATTGTACCTGATACGCAGACATGTTCTTTGCAAGTTAACTTTATTCTTTGCCAATTTGTTCCTTGATGTATCAGCATACCTACTCCTCCTCCCTTCCTCTCCGTTGTTGTTCTATTGCTCCCTTCCCAGCTGTAGCCTTCAATAAACGGTGGGTCTTCTAGATCCTTGAGATGTGTTTCGCATAGCGCGTATACACCCACGTCTTCGTCCTTTAACTGCTGTCCTATTTCTAACCATTTCGCTCTCTTTCTACCGCCTTGCATGTTTATGTACCTGATCCTGGTATTAAATTTCTTTTTTGTAGTTTTCTTCCTGGGCCTCGTAGTGGCCATTTTATTGGCGTCAGCCTCTATTGTTGCACTTTCTACATTGTTTCCACCTACCCCTACGCCCTGAGGCGCAGTGGACCCCCTAAAAAAGCTACTGCCCGACCTGCCAGGCGCCAGCCGATCTCGGCTCTGTTGGGGTCTCGGTGCTGACGCCCGTTATTGCCAATGGGTCGCAAGCCCCAAGGGTAGCGTTGGCCTGGCGGCCTGGGGCACTGGAAGCATCCGAAGGTCCCGGCAAAGCAAGAGAAGACTGGTAACAGAACAACTTGTTTATTCTAACATAGCAAAAGAGCGGCCGGTCAGTTCGACCGAAGTGGAGAGACGGGAGAGCACGTAACTCAACAGTACAAATCGGAGCCTCTCTCCTGGCGTCCGGGGGCAGCTGCTCTTATACTCTCGGCGTCGCGGGCCAGAAGGAAGGTCACGGGATGAGCCCACGACACGGCGGAGCATGAGCCCACGACGGCGCGCACGGTCGAGCCGAGAGACCTGCTGAACCGAGTGTAGTGACGCATCGCCAACCCGCCGACGGACAGACCTGCTGGCTCCTCACTTGGGGAGCTCCGCTCCCCGGCTGCCGCGCTTTGACAAGCGTGGGCACACACACACACACGCACACACGAAGACACGTGGCACAGAAACACGCCTGGACACGCTTGGCGGGGAGGCGTTGCGGCGGCGTCGAACGGGCCAAAATGTCCGCCTCTTTGAACGAAGCCCCGGCGTCCGTTGCATCCGCGCCGGCATTACCGCGCGTTGTAGGCGAAACGTAACAGACCGCCCCGCCGGGGGAAGGAGATCCCGATGGTCAGGGGACTGCATCCGCTGTCCGGAGGGATGTCGCTCGATGATGCTCATAACCGAAGTCGGGCGTCCTTTGGCGTTTCTTGAGCGCAGCGCACAGAGAAGGCCTCGTTCTCACGTTCAGGTGCACACAGGACACTGCAAAGTGACTTCGGGAGAGTTGACATTTTTGTTTTGTTTCCGGCAAGCGTTAGAACTACGCCGAAAGTCAACCGCTCAGTCAGCAAGCACGGCACAACCCTCACTAAGCCCTGCCAGGCTCTTTCCCCTTTTATACTGCTGCCTAGTTCCTTACAGTAGTTTAGCAGCACTCAGAACGCGTCCACAAATCGGAAAATTGCACTAGAAAGCACATCATCACTTTGAAACACTACACGAAAGCAATAGGTTAAAAATCCTGCCTCAGGAAGAAAAACATCAGTAACAAGCAATTTTGAGGCTGATTCCCACGTTAGGGGCTTCGACTTAAGCCATCGGCGTTACCGTTGAGACTCCCCTTTTTGTAACGCACCTCAAAGGAATATTGTTGCAAAGCGAGGCTCCAGCGCAGGAGGCGGCCATTTTTGGGAGAGATGGTCTGCAGCCATTGGAGAGGGCAGTGATCCGTCTCAATGATAAACCTCGAGCCAGCTAGGTAACATGACAATTTCTGAACGGCCCACACGATACACGCACACTCTTTCTCGGTGGCGCTATACGCCTGCTCACGACTCGTCAGCTTACGACTAGCATACAGGACGGGGTGTTCTACTTCTCCATTTTCCCGTTGGCACAGTACAAGGCCCATGCCTCGCTCACTAGCATCACACTGAACAACGAACCCTTTTGAGTAGTCGGGCGATCGTAGCACAGGCTGGCTTGTTAGGGCGCTCTTTAGGGCGCTAAAAGCTCTTTCCTTTGTCTCATCCCAGACGACTGTTTGCGGCTCTGTCTTTCTTAGAGCATCCGTCAAGGGAGCCGCGATATCAGAGTACCTGGGGGTGTACCTCTGATAGTAGCCGGCGACACCTAAGAACGACCGAATATCGGTCTTCGTGCGCGGTTGCGGGAAGTCTCGCACAGCGGCCACCTTTATTTCAGAGGGGCGGCGACGACCCCGACCAATCACGTGTCCGAGGTAGACAACCTCGGCCTGTGCTAACTGGCACTTGGGAGCCTTGACTGTCAAGCCCGCATCGCGCAGGCGGGTTAGCACTGCCCGCAAGTGGGCCATATGCTCAGGCCAGGATGCGGAGAATATCGCTACGTCGTCTAGATACGGTAAAGCGAATTCTTGCTGTCCCCGCAACACTTTATCCATGAGGCTTGAAAAGCAGTATGGCGCGTTCTTCAAACCAAAACTCAAAACTTTAGGGCGGAATGTCCCCATTGGTGAAATGAACGCCGCATACCTACTAGCCTCTTCTGTAAGTGGAACCTGCCAATAACCCCTGACAAGATCTAGGGTGGAAATAAACTGAGCGCTACTCACTCTCTCAAGGCGCTCCTCGATGTTAGGGATCGGATAAATTTGATCCTTAGTGATGGAATTAAGCCTGCGGTAGTCGACGCAAGGACGAGGTTCCTTGCCCGGTACCTCAACTAAAATCAAAGGGGAGGTATAATCACTCACACCTGCTTCAATAACACCGAGCTGTAGCATTTTCTTTACCTCAGCCTCCATAATATCGCTCTGGCGGGGTGACACCCGGTACGCCTTGGATCGTACTGGCTCTGGGGAGGTAAGTTCTATGTCATGAGTAAGGACAGAAGTCCTACCAGGCCTCTCAGAGAACAGACCTTGAAATTCTTGTAAGAGCTGGTGTAGTTCGGTTTTCTGCTCAGGCGACAGCGATGCTTTACTTATTAAGTCACTAATGACTTGATCGGCGTCTTTCCTGTTCGTCACTGAGCCTAGTCCCGGAAGCTCGACCGGAAGCTCTTCTAACTTTCCCGCATCGGGAATTTCCTCTCCAGTATCTGGTGCCTTTAACGCTACAGGCTCAATTTTATCCCGTTCGGGCGTGCGCTGAATACCAGCTTGCTGCGCCTCTGACCCTTTTTCATCGTTCAACAACGTCGGCCCCGCAACTACCGCCTTTGCAGCGAGCTCCCGAACCTTCGATCTGGTTAAGGCCTGAACGCTAGCCTCACCAAACAAAAGCCCCTTCTCGCGCAGGAGGTGATCGGACCTGTTCGAAAATAAGTACGGGTACTGGGGGGGCAGCATAGATGACACTGCGGCCTCCGTCTCAAGTGCTCCGAAAGGTCCTTCAATAAGCACTTTTGCTACCGGCAGACACACGCTATGAGCTTCCACTGCTTGCTTGATCCATGCGCACTCGCCCGTGAACATATCGGGTTCTACGTAAGAGGGGTGAACTACATCCATTGTAGCTGCGGAATCGCGAAGCACTCGGCACTCTTTCCCGTTCACGAGGAGGTCTCGCATGTAAGGTTCGAGAAGCTTCATGTTCTCGTCAGTGCTGCATAAAGACAAAAACACGACTTTTGTTTTTGTTTCTGGACACTGCGCCGAAAAGTGACCCGGCTTCTGGCACGTATAACAAACGCGCGCTTGCCTCGTCTCGAACCGCTTTCTGCGTTCGGCTTCGGTTGCCGCCGTCTCTGTACGTTCGGTCGGATGCTTTCACTCGCATCCGCACTACGTGTATCCCCCTTTGCTCTCATGGGTGTGAACTTCGGCCTCTCAAACTTGGAGCCAAATTCACCCTTTTGACCGTCCTTAGCTCCGCGAGCCCGACGCGTCACAAACTCCTCGGCTAGCTCAGCGGCTCGAGCCACCGTACTAACGTCTGGCCTATCCAAGACCCAGTACCGCACGTTCTCAGGTAACCGACTATAAAACTGTTCTAGCCCGAAACACTGCAGAACTTTCTCGTGGTTACCAAACGCTTTCTCTTCTTTGAGCCACTCCTGCATGTTTGACATAAGCCTGTACGCAAACTCTGTATATGACTCACTTTTGCCTTTCTCATTTTCCCGAAACTTCCGACGGAACGCCTCCGCTGACAGCCGGTACTTTTTTAGCAGACTCGATTTCACTTTGTCGAAATCCTCTGCCTCCTCTCTCTCCAAGCGAGCGACTACGTCGGCCGCCTCGCCGGGTAGCAAAGTGAGCAAGCGCTGTGGCCACGTTTCCCGAGAGAACCCCTGCTTCTCGCACGTTCGCTCAAAGTTAACCAGGAACAAACCAATGTCCTCTCCAAGCTTAAACGGCCGCATCAGGTCAGTCATTTTGAACAATACTCGTTCTCCTGCACCGTGTGCCTGACTTCCATTACGAGCGCGTTCCATCTCTAACTCGAGACGCTTCATTTCCAAAGCGTGTTGACGGTCGCGCTCTTCTTTTTCTTTCTCTTTTTGTTCTTTAAGTTCGCGCTCCTGTCTTTTTGCCCGCTCCTCAATGGTCTCAAGGCAATCCGACAGCTCGTCATCCTCAGC
Source organism: Dermacentor andersoni (assembly GCF_023375885.2). Taxonomy (NCBI): domain Eukaryota; kingdom Metazoa; phylum Arthropoda; class Arachnida; order Ixodida; family Ixodidae; genus Dermacentor; species Dermacentor andersoni. The sequence continues at coordinate 147,834,714 of NC_092814.1, forward strand.
TTCTAACTCAAGAATAGCCCTTAGCAGTTCTGGTTTTCTGAGTTTGTCTGAGACATCCAGACCCAACTCTCTTGCAAGCTCCAGCAATATCGGTTTGCGCAACGACTTCAAATCCATGGCTGCTCTGAATGCTGCTTTCTCTACTGTCTACTATTGTCTTGCCGCAAACTAACCCGGCAGCAACGACAACCACAATTACCAGCTCTGTTTCTGACACTAACAAAAGCCTGGCAAAACTCAGAAGAAGAAAGTCCCGCACTCACCAAACCTCGCAGCCAAGAATTCCGCGCAGTCGTTCCGCTGCAGGCAACCAGTCATCACACAGGGCTCGTTGCACTGCTCCCGGATGGTCGTTGTGCTGCTCAGCATACATTCAACCGCATCTCTTCGCTGCTGGCCTCCGTTGTCGCGATCTCACCGCTGGCAACCAGTTGTTGGGGTCTCGGTGCTGACGCCCGTTATTGCCAATGGGTCGCAAGCCCCAAGGGTAGCGTTGGCCTGGCGGCCTGGGGCACTGGAAGCATCCGAAGGTCCCGGCAAAGCAAGAGAAGACTGGTAACAGAACAACTTGTTTATTCTAACATAGCAAAAGAGCGGCCGGTCAGTTCGACCGAAGTGGAGAAACGGGAGAGCACGTAACTCAACAGTACAAATCGGAGCCTCTCTCCTGGCGTCCGGGGGCAGCTGCTCTTATACTCTCGGCGTCGCGGGCCAGAAGGAAGGTCACGGGATGAGCCCACGACACGGCGGAGCATGAGCCCACGACGGCGCGCACGGTCGAGCCGAGAGACCTGCTGAACCGAGTGTAGTGACGCATCGCCAACCCGCCGACGGACAGACCTGCTGGCTCCTCACTTGGGGAGCTCCGCTCCCCGGCTGCCGCGCTTTGACAAGCGTGGGCACACACACACACACGCACACACGAAGACACGTGGCACAGAAACACGCCTGGACACGCTTGGCGGGGAGGCGTTGCGGCGGCGTCGAACGGGCCAAAATGTCCGCCGCTTTGAACGAAGCCCCGGCGTCCGTTGCATCCGCGCCGGCATTACCGCGCGTTGTAGGCGAAACGTAACAGCTCCTAGCCTTCCATTAAAGTGGATGCCATTTCGTGTAAAGCCTCCCCCAGAGCCTGCTCTATGCACTTCTCTGTGTATGTCTGCCACTTCAAATCCTTTCTCCTGGCTTAGCTTTCTTATGTAACGATTAACAGCCACAACGTCCTTGGTAATTTCTCCGTTCCGTCCTTGCAGCTCCGGCACCGTGCATACCACGATCTGGACTTGCTGTGCTATTGCCCTTAAATCGTCCACTCCCTCCGCTAATCTTTCCTCTACTTTTGCGGCTTCATCATTCAAGACATCGTTTAACCCCGCCGCTACCACTACCAAATTGCGCTCTGCAACATTCTCAGAAAGCTCGCTTTTTGTTTCTCTCAGTACTGCGTCCATTGTCCTGCCTGGGAACGTCCCTACTGCTACCCGTTTATCACCCTTTGCACGCTCCATTATAGTTCTTTTGCACCTCATATTAGAGTCACTACCGATAAGTACTAGGGCATTCCCTTCCTCCGTCCTAACTTCCAGATTATGCTGCCTCTTATCATTGCCTATGACCTCATTCCTTGGGGTTAGCTTTTTCCCCTCCTCTCTTCGCGCCCGCTGGCGCCCCTGTGGCTGCAGCGTTGCCTCACTCGGGGCGTGTTGCGCTGCTTCACTATAACTATGCCGATTCACCGGCGGCGAGCCGACGACCGCTTGCTCTGCTGCCTGCTTCCCACCTCGCCTGTAAGGTCTACACTACTTTTCTTTCTGTGCTTTTGCCACCGGCTTGGTGTCCCGACCCATCATTCTCCGCTGCCCGCGTCTCAAGCGCATCGAGCCGCTTTCCAGTTCTGCTCTCCTTTCCCTCTCATCTCCAAGCTCGGCCACTGTCCTTACTAATTCCTTAGACGAGCTCGGTGTCCCTAGCTCCCATTAGTGGCGCAAAAAGTGCCGGTGGCCACGCGCTCCGCGCATCGCGGTTTCAATCGCTCAGCACTGTTCTTGACAAGCAATTTGCGGCTACCAAGAAAGCGATGCGTTGTCTCAGGTGTAGTTGCAAATAGCCCAAGGACACACCAACGAGCTAGCTAAAAGCGAGTGGGCGATGTTCTGTGGAACCCTATCAGGGACTCTGGGAACGACCAGTACGTGGCGAGTACTACGAAGCATGCTAGACCCGATGAGCGCACGTACTGAAAATAACAAGAAGCTCCAAAATTATAGCAGATAACTTCGAGGGTACAGAACAACTAGTCTACGCTCTTGAGAATAAGTGCATAGGACTCTCACCCGCGACGCGATCGCCCTACGCGATGAGACAATACGCAGGGGAGGCCAATCCTAAATTAGATGAAGAAATAACTTATGCGCAGGTGAACGAGGCGCCACAAGCCGCAGTTAAAACCTCGGCACCGGGTCCAGACTCGACCGTTCAATAATTCTAAACATGCATTCGGCGGCCCTAGCGAAAATAACAAAGATTTTCAATAGCGAGTGCTGGGCCAAGGAAGACTTGTCCCAAGAATGAGAATTGGCTAAAATAATCATGATCCCCAAACCACAAAATAATCCCTCGATCGATACACTCCGGTCGGTATCACTCACGTCGTGGCTGGTGTTGCGACTCCGGTTTCTCGAACTTCGACCGGGGTTACTATTGGATAGCGTGGCGTTGTCGGCAGGCTGCAGGCGTCCGGTAGACCATGGCGACCAGGCAGGGACGAGACGATTTCTAGTGCGAAACTTGCACTGTTTATTCAATGGTTGGTCAAGGATATAGAATAAGAGAATGAATGAATGATTGAAAAATACATTGCGGGGCCGCTTTAATAGGCCCGCTAAAATCGTAGGCGGGATCTTGCTCACGTCAACCTCACTTGGCATGCACTGAGTCTGTTCGGGGATGGGCGGCTGATCCTTTCTCCTAGGCGACGTTGCACGTGCTTGCCTCTCTGGCGCCAACCCGCGGGTCCTGTTTGGTTCGCCGAAAGGGTCTCCCCTAGAGTCGGACAGTTCGCGGAAAGGGTGCTCCCCTAGAGTCGCACAGTTTGTGAAAAGGGTTCTCCCCTTCTCACGCACACGCACAAAGGGGCCTGTAATCACTGTGGGGCGCCCGCCAGACCGGCAACCACTCGAGACAACCATAGCAAATTAGGGATCCATCCTCCGTTTCGATTAGGCATGGTCTTTTGAGCATCCTTTTTGCCCGGGTTGTTACACGCCATTCGGAATACTGGGTAAGCGCTATGATGGGGTGATCAATAGCACATTGCAGCGCTATCTGGAAGAGCGGAGCTGGTTCCCGCACTCCATGGTAGGATTTCGCGCGGGTTGATCGTGTCAAGACGCGTTCCTCTTACTTAGGGATGAAATTCTAACTAATATACCGTACGGTGACGAGAGACTATAGTCCTAGCACTAGGCCTCAAAGGAGCATTCGACATCGTCTCTCACGCCGCAATACAATACTCGAGGAACTCGAACCCAGGGGATGTGGTGAGCGCACATTCAATTAGGTAAAGATGTTTATTTCCAACCGCGAGGTGAGCACCAGTATTGGCCAACTCACATCGGAGATATTTAAAATGCGTAACAAAGTGACGCCTCAAAGAGCGATAATATCTCCTCTGCTCTTCGGCATGGCAATGTGTCGCCTCGCGCGCGATCTGGATCCGATACCAGATCTAGGTTACACGCTCTACGCGGACGACATCACGCTGTGGGCGAGCAGAGATTCCCTACGGGATAACGAATATACGCTCCAAAGCGCAGTATCAGCGGTGGAGAAATTTTCCCGATGGATCAGGCTGAAGTGCGCGCCCGAAAAATCCTAGGTCATCCGGATACACGCGAAAGCAAACAATACCAGAGGGTCAATTGACGTCGTGGTTGAGGGCCAACCGGTCCGAGAGGTAACCACGATGCGAGTCCTAGTTTTGTGGCTTCAGAGCGATGGGAAAACAGTACAGATGCTCAAAGCCTTCAAATTCGCAACGCACGACACAGCCCAAATGATACGTCGAGTGACGTATCGAAAGGTGGGAATGCGAGAAGACGATACCCTAAGGCTCGTACATGCTTTAGTGGTTAGTCGAATCACGTATGACTTACCTTACCAAATTCTGAACAGGGAGGAGGAAAGGCAGCATAACACGATAATCCGAAACGCTTTCAAGGCGGCTCCCGGCATGCCTAAAGTACCTCCACAGAGCGCATACTAGCTTTTGGAGTACACAATACTTACGACGAACTGAGGCAGGCCACTCTGATGCCAAAAGGGGAATGCCCCAGCTTCACAAAAACTGGTAGGGCAATATTGACTCGACTAAATATCCCAGCATACCCCATTTATATCACCGAACTGGGCATACCTCTCCCTCCTTCTATGAGATCCAAAATTACTGTAGCTCCAATTTCCAAAAACATACATCCTGAGTACAAGGAAAGACGCAACGCATGCGCACAATACATTCAAACGACGTACTCCAACAACCGTAGGTATAATACGTACGTACGCACTACACGGACGCAGCTACGTATGCAGAGGTGACTGGGCAGCGCTATACCAATAGACGTACACCCTGGCAGCCGTGAACGTGATCTGCCAGCAGCAAATAACCGCGTCGCACACGGCGGGATCTTCCACCTCAGCCGAAGTGTCAGCAGTGGAGATCGCATTCGCTCACGCAGAGCGTTTGCGAGTGGACTCGGTCGTGGTCACGGAGTTCCGGAAGACATGTCACATGTTTCTCAAGAGGCACGAGACAGCGGCTAGCCTCGCGATAATCCCCAAATCCTTCAACAAAAGTCTTTGCCTACTTTGGTGCCTGGGTCATGCGTAGGTTCAGGGGAACGAACAGGTTAACGCGGTAGCTCGAGGGTCTACTAACCGAGCGACAGCGTCCTTTTCTAACCGAAACCACTCCCACTATCCCTTTTAAAATCCCATCAATTTAAATTCCAAAGACGTCCTTGCTCATCAGCGCGGAGTCCGCAGAAAATACCCGCAGCCTCACCTACAACTTAGCGGGGAAGAGGCTGCCGATTGGTGCAATGTACGGACTGGTTATTTCCCCATTGAAAATTGCTAAACGTCATGTATTCCACTCGCTATAGGGCCAACTGTCCTTGGTGCGGTGGCATACCCACCCTAATACATGTAACCCCGGAGTGCAGTAAGCACTTTCGTAGGTCAAATAACAGTAATACTATGGAGCAGTGAGAGGCACAGCTCGCCTGCTCCGACCTGGCAAGACAAAAGTCCCTAATCAGCCAGGTCAGGCGGGCGGTAGAGGCCAGTGGGGTCCTGGACTGAGGGACTCCGACCACCCCTCCTTATAATATTTTCCACTCTAAGAAGGTTGTTCTCTGTTCCTCTCTCTCTCCACACACACACACACACACACACACACACACACACACACACACACACACACACACACACACACACACACACACATATATATATATATATATATATATATATATATATATATATATATATATATATATATATATATATATATATATATATATTCTGAAATATTCGATAAACCGACGTTCGTACAACTGAGAGTTTACTGTATATAGTCGCGTATATATATATACGCGACTATATACAGTAAACTCTCAGTTGTACGAACGTCGGTTTATCGAATATTTCAGAATAACGAACTTTTTAAAAATCCCCGGCAGTTTTCTTATAGATTCTATGCAAAAATGCTTCACTTAAACGAATTTCGGATCAGTCAATATTCCAGTTTAACGAACTCTCTCAGAGGACCAAGGCTTGCATGCACTGCACTGCAGGCGCAACCGATGCCCGCCCTCATCAAACCGCCGCTCCACCGGCAATGTAACGTCGCTGGTGCTACAGCGCCCCTGGGGCAAAGCGGAAAACGAACGGCAACGAGACATGGCCTCCGAGATTGCCCGCACAAAACGAGCAAGCATGTTATCTCGGAGGCCATAAACAATGTAACATCGCTGGTGCTTACAACCCCGCCAAAGCAAAGCGGCGATCTCTCATACCACAAACCACATGGTGCGTTTTTTTCCGACCGGCTAGTCGTGCCATGGTCGTCGTCTCTTTCTTTCCAGTCTCGTCGGTTCCGCGTGTGCACACAAACGACCCACGTGGTGTGTTTTTCATTGGTATGTACAAATTCCATTTCACACGTTTTTAACACTATGGATACCATGTCTTTTACTCCATGAATTGCACTTCAAACTTTTGAGTCTGTATGCCATGTCTTATGTTGGTCTAGTGGATATTCAGTTTAGTGAACTTTCAGTTAAGTGAACTATTTTTTTCGGTCACTTCAAGTTCACTCAAGTGAGAGTTCACTGTAGTTCCACTGTTTCTATGGCGCTGAGCGACCGCAGCTTCTGCAGTAGCTTATGTTCACATATCACATTTTGTAGTCCTACAATTTTTTTATCTTTCTTTTTTCCAGTAAAATGAGTTGACGTATTTAAATGGCAAAGATTATATATTTGTCTCCAGTAACGCCAGTTGTTTTATTACAGATGCTGGAAGGCCTGCGACGATATCTTAGCCGACGGAATCTGGTGAAGAAGGCGCTCGTAGACGAAAGGTTTCTGTGGTGAGGTGATCAGACGTCGAGTGCTGGAAGGCCACCGAGAGCGTCCATGCCGTTACACTTGCTGGCTCTGAACTGGCAGGTGGCGTCTGTTGGGAAGGCATATGAAATCGTCGCATCAGAGTGGGCTGTGCCAACGTGGAATAAAAAGGAGTGGTAGAGATAAATGAAGCTACAGCTACAAGTGATAGCGGTATGAGGTTTCGTGCGCTGCAAGCTTTAGTAAATCACTAGGGCTTGCTTTTTTAGTGGTTTACTATACAGATGATGTCCCTGCTAACTTCAGCCAAGTTTATTAGGCAATACAGATGCCGTATACGCGGATAAAACTGACGTACAGTGGTGCTCCAGTCAATTAATTAAATGGCTCAGGTCATACATTCATCTTCCAAATGTTTTTTTTCCTACATATTCAAATAATGAAGTTCGAGGGTGTCGTGGAAAACATCGAATTAATCTGTACGCCACCACGCTACTTTTCCTCAACCATTTTCCCCCTGTTGAATTAGAAGGCGAGCTCAAACGCCCTGCATACGAACGAACTCGATGCCCTGCCTTATCCGGCATCCTGGTTGAAGCAACTTGGCCGCAATAATTTCGCTGCTGGCCTGCGTCACTGCGTAATGGCCTGATAGCAGCGTTTTCATAGCTCCCTTATCAATATCGCCACAGCCGCGCTCGTTTTTCCGACATGGAGCCGTGGCGCAGTAATGTTGGCCGATCGGAATGTCGCTGCCGTCACAGACTTTCATACAACAGCTACTGTAGAGGGAACTCTGGCGCTAGCGCCTATGGGAGCTGCAATGGGAGCGGTTGAGCCACCGTGGCAATTATGGGGAACTACGTGGGTTTGCCTAAACTTCGTCCTTCCGACTTCACACGGCATCGTGACTTTGTCAACTCGTCATTTTCAACAATGTAGTGCGTAACAAATAATTAAATACACATTGTTAAAATTGTCCGATGGCAGAACTTGAGCAATGACGCCACGGACGCACGCATCGACAAGCGACATATAACGCCCTTATGAATTTATCGCGCGCAAGCCAGCGTGTTGATACACTTGGCGTGTTTTGATTTGGCCACTTCGACAAGCTGAACCGTAACAATTAGTAGCGATTGCGCGTGTTCGCAGTGTCTTCCGCACTTAGAAAATTATGGATTGCTCTGAAATGTACGACAATGAAGGCATACAAAGCGCAATAAACGAATCCACAAGGACGTCTGAATCCACAAGCGCAAAGACCAGACAAATCCATGTACTTCCCATGGTTCTCTCTAATGTATTGTAGGAAACTCTATGGCTGCTGCCGAAATAATCGACAGCCCAGAGAGAGAGAGAGGACAAGAGAAGGCACACTCGACGCGTCTACTAGCTGTGCCTCCTTTTGTCCTCCCTGCGCTCAAACACCTTTAGTCAAGAAGCACCAACAAGACCACACCGTCATCATTGTGGCGCTGATGAGGCCATTGGATAACACAGTCAAGTTCGTTGGTTCACAACACGCTTGAGAGCAATCTAGTGAGGATGCTAAAGCTTGTCGCCGTGGCGAAATTTTATCCCAAAGACTCGTCTTTACTGCGCAAAACGAACGTAGGTAAGCGTGGTGGCGTGGCCGGGACATGCACTAGCGGGCACGTTGGTGCGGGCCGCGACGTAGCAATCAAGCATAGCTGATCTCGTGCAATCTGGCTTCATAAATATCAACGAGATATGACGGTGGAGTGGATAACTAGAACGATTGACAATGGTAGCAGAGTATTACATCGAGTCGAAGACTGGTAGTTTTGCGGGCAGGGCAAATTGCAGTGAACATTCTCTTACTAACTAAACACGCGAGGTGTCAGGGAAACTATAGGAGGCAGAATGACGCCACGCGGCCACCCCTCGCAAGCGAACGTTCCGTGCTACCGCTCCTTCTACCATATAACTGAGCCGTGCCTCCGAAACATGGAGGAATTTTAAAGCTCAGCAGGTCACGTGACCTCCGGCGCGCGGAAAGAGAGTGCGCGTCAAGGCATCAGCCTTCTCACCTTAGCTGCTCGTCCTCGCAGAATCGGCCTGGCACATGTCGATCTCCCTTTCCTATGGCCTTTTGCCGCTTAAGCTGCCCTGCGGGCGTTGCGCTAGACTCTACGTTCGACGCCGTAACGCGAGACAGGCTTCGAGTGGCAGAAAATAGGGGGTTATGTTACTGGCACTGTGCAATCGCTCATCGTATTTTTTCTCGCCGCCCGAAGCGGGCTGGAGGTGAATGAAATAGCATGTTTGTATATATATATATATATATATATATATTTATATATATATATATATATATATATATATATATATATATATATATATATATATATATATATAAACGAGAAGAAAGGGGGTTGACCGAGGGGCCCGATTTTTATTAGTCATATCATAAGAAAAAATAATTATGGGGTTTTACGTGCCAAAACCACTCTATGATTATGAGGCACGCCGTAGTGGAGAACTCCGGAAATTTAGGCCACCTGAGGTTCTTTAACGTGCACCTAAATTTAAGCACACGGGTGTTTTCGCATTTCGCCCCCATCGAAATGCGGCCGCCGTGGCCGGGATTCGATCCCGCGACCTCGTGCTCAGCAGCCCAACACCATAGCCACTGAGCAACCACGGCGGGTATATCATAAGAAGCCAACAAACACTGACACCAAGGACAACATAGCGGAAATTACTTGTGCTTAATAAATGAAATAAAGAAACGATAAATTAATGGAAATTAAAGTGCATGAAGAAACAACTTGCCGCAGGGGGGAACCGAACCCACAACCTTCGCATTTCGCGTGCGATGCTCTACCACTTGAGCTACCGCGGCGCCGTTTTCCCATACACTTATATATAGTGTTGGCATTTTATATATATATATATACATATAAATAATGCCAACACTGCATCAGTAAGTCGTGGTTTGGCGGGATCACTGAACTCTCGCAAAACTTGGCGCGTGCTTTGTAACGTGCGCGACGCAAACTTGGATAGTGGTGGTGTCTGCGCGTGTATTGAGGAAGTAACAACAGCAGATGTTACACTCAAGCAGCAGCTCGTGCGCTGTTTGAGATTTCTAATATCGGCGTCACTCATGTGTGGTAGAGCAAGTGACAGGGAAGGAAGTTGCGGAGCGAAATATGTAGAAGGCAGAAGGGGAATGCAAACGTGTAGGGCAAATAGGAGTGAGGAAATGAATGTGACTGCCACTCAAATGGCCTGGGGAGCGAGAGTCGCAAACGTGCTGTTCACATATAAATCACAAAAAATCAACCGGCATTGACGGCTCTTCGCCATTGCAGATGTCAGTCCTCTCAGAGTGAAACCCAGGACTCCCTATTTTTTTTTCTTTCATGCGCTTTCCATTCAACGCGGGAATTGCGTAAAAACATATTAAATTTAACAAATACGTAAAGTGTCATCTATGTTAACATCGTTTCTTGGCCTTGGGTACGTGCCATGTCCAGAAAGAGAGAGGTAGAAATGCAAGAGCGAGTGGTTGGCGAAGTTTCTCGTCTATCTGTTTTGCTGCAGCGCTTCAGAAATCGATTCGCGGCTAAGATACTGCCTTTGCCAGACCGGTTCAACATGGATCAACTTTTGTAAAATGCTCATAAAATCAAGCAATCTGTTGAATATTTCATTGTCTCTTTCACAAGTGCAGTGCGGTGGAATCTGCGAATCGCGATTCATTTCACACGGTGCAAGTTTTGTGCCGAAGGAATTCATAGCATCTCTTGCAAGTTGGCGGAGGCGAAATACGTGCCTGTTTCGAGAAGGAAGCGCTGGACAGCAGGAAGAGGGAACCAAACGGGCCTTAACCAGTTCATGAAGTGCAGATGCAATCGAGTGGGCCCCATATCGTTGCGTCAGGCTCCAACTCATGGACTACAGTTTTCGCGACGCCTATCGTGACTTAGAATCACCTAAGGCAACGTGTTTACAGAGTGAAGCGCCTTTAAGAATGACCTGCTTCGCACACGTAAATTAATGTACTCAGTGTTGACAATGAAAAGTTAATTAGCGCTTAATTTTATCCGCCAAAAGAATATTGTGATTTGTCGTGCATTTCAAATTCACCACACCATTACTAAACCGCACAGAAGAATTTTGCTACCAGCCCGGTAAAATATATTCTTCGACACTCGATATTCACTCAGTTGTGTGACGGAACAAGGTTGACGGTCAGCTAATAAAATGAACGGCAACATTTCCCTTCTTGAATTTCGCGTCTCAACCGCAGTGCCGGTACGTCTAACATCACGTACTTCGAGGTATTTTCGTTCAGGAAAACGTCTCAAAACTCGCTGTCCAGTCTTGGCAGCTTCTCTAGAATGCAGTTTAGAGCCCTCGTCTATCGACATGTTATTACATATTCCCGAGCATGCCCTATCAAAATCTCATGACGTCACGAAGGGCTACTGTGGGAACTTCGAACCAGTCTTCCATTTCCTGCGTCCTTTCTGGCTCATGGAGACTGCGCTCACGATAAGGCTATAGTTTCTGGTATATCCCGGAAGCGTTATTTACAAATACAGCTTAACATTTTCTTTTAAGTGTTCCTCAAAAAAAAAAGTCCACCATATTGTAGCTCGTAAAGATATAATTAAATGTTAAGCCGTATTAGTAAATTACGCTTCTGCAATGCCAAAACGGCCGCTCTTACCATAAAAGGGTTTTAAGTATGTTTTAAAGGAGTCAGAAATATAAAACTGGCGCCGGCGGTGTGCTGAACTTCCTACACCACCTCGCCGTGACGTGATGGATTTTGACGGCGCCTAGTTGCGTCTGTGGTCGAATTACTTGTCGGTAAAGAAGAACTACGTCGGATTATACAACAATCAAAGAGTTGGCAAGTTTTGGGAATCGTTTTTCTTTTTTTTTTGCGCCAGAACCGCGGAAATACGAGAAAGTACTTTCAAATACGTGACAACGTTGTGCCGACGTATACCGACGCTTAGGATTCCAAGGTTATTCAAAAAGGGGAAGCTTAGCCGGCGTTTTCTCCAAATATAATCTACGATTTCCCACCAGATGAATGGAAACTTTTTGCAGTAGTTGCTTGCATTCTCCACGGATTTATCCCGGTTATTTAGTGTCTCTTGAACACGACTTTAACAAAGACTGTACGTTTGAAGAGAAGGTGCGAAGTAGTGTGCACTACCTTGATACACGAGCTGTTGGACAACGTTGGATGACCGCGCCGTAGTTTCCTACTGCGATGCCTGCAGGCGTTTCGCGTAGGTGTCCCGCAAAGCGGCACGTAGTGGCTTGCCCGTGAAGGACTTCGGAATGCTGCTGACAAATTCAAGTCCACCGTGCAGATGCTTCTGGTAGCTTGCCTGATCTGTGACGGAAATAATCCACAGATATCCAGAACGGAGTATATTCATTTCCGATTTAAAATAAATGAGACAGACGCTGACAAAAAGCTGCAGCATTGACTTCTCTCACGGAGTGATGACGATGACCCTGATATAATATAGGTATAGTTAATGCAATGTCTGTCCGTATATATACCGCAATTTACTTATGATTTCATACTTGCGCAGATCTGCCAGATGTACACTGTTACATCAGAACCAGTCACGATAGACTATGAAATGGCATGCTTAAGAACCATAGCATGCTTGATAAGCGACTTATTCTTTTTACATTGTATCAATAGCATGTAAATGATAATTCCAAAATTGTACACAACGTCAAGATCAGGAAATTAAAGAACTAGCTTGAACACATCTACGGAATTTATGACAGTATAGTTGCATCTGCAGTGAAGTTCATATTTTGTTGTCCCATCATTATTTCGAGTTGCCGTATACAGTATGCTGATTCGCTTCAATTTCATGCGCAAGGTCAAAGTAGCCATAATTCACTTTTCTGTAGGGGCGCATTGCTGATTAGTAAAATGGTATAGTAGTTTCTGCATATTCTGTAAATGGCGGCAGTCTACGGTTTAAAAAAGAAAGAAGCAAAAAAGAAATGAAAAGAAAGACAAGTGGTTAACTGAAGGTGAGGGCGACAGGAGTACTTGGCCAACCATACAACCTACAGCACTCGCTGTAATAGGATACTTGCTTGGCTGAGCCGCCGCGCAGCCGCACGGCTATTTGTGCGCGACAGCTTAGCCAATTTCCGCATGCTATTGTAAGTATTCGTTTATTGTTGATGAGAGCCTTTAAATAAAACGATCGAAGAGAAATCTTCGCGAATAGCCAGTTTGCCAGATCTGACCATCCGTTTTCTCCAGACGGCATCGTTAACCTGTAACAAAAAAATTTCAACGCCACTGCATTTATTGTATTTAGTAAAATAAGGGAAAATTAAAGGGCACGCTTCGTAGCGGGTTTCGATGCTATACAAGGCCGCCGTAGATTAGTGCTCGCACAAAGAATCGGCACGCGTACCAGCCACAATATTCAAGAGGGCATCCTTGAGCGTCTCGCTTGGCTCGTGGCCTTCGTTCAGCACGACGAAAGCTCTCGCCACCTCGCCGTATTCGTCGTGTGGCACACCGACCACGGCAACGTCGTGAACAGCCCCGTGCTGCCGCAATAGCCCTTCGAGCTCGGCGGGAGGCACCTGCTGATCCATGCACTTGATCAGGTCCTTCATGCGGTCCGTGATGTAGAATAGGCCTTGGTCGTCGTAGTAGCCCACGTCACCTGCGCGTGAACGTTCGACTGGAAGATTAGGAGTGCTCGCGATTTGACACACTTCCGGTGTGTTCACTCCGGAACAGTGCGAAACTGGGCGTTTTGAAACATATTCGCGGTCTTCATCTCTACCAAGCGTTCGTCGCGTGCCTATAGACCGTTTTTTCGTAGGCGCCGCCATATTGTGAACGCAGTGGCGCCGCCTATGAGCAGCGCCATACTGGCTTGGGTGAAAGCGGTCTTTGGCATGGCAGGTATACGCTCGGCGGTAGGTTCTGACGTTTGTTTTCGCGGTCGTGCGGTCTGTTTAGTATGACGTGCGTCTTCTACGTGGTAAACAGTTCTGTGAGACTTGCTGAAGTGGTTTAAGGTGCCATGGCCAGAATTTCTGCTGGTGTTGAGGTGGACGGAACACGCAGCGCGATGGGGGGGGGGGGGGGGGGGAGGGGGTGCACGCATATTTGAGCCTACAATCAGCCTCGGAGGGCAATTGTGTATTTCCGAATGTTCCAATCACTAATGTGACCTATTGCAGTAGTATCCTCTACTTCTAAGCTGCGGTTTAGGGGCCATGAAACATACGCGACGATCGTAACAGCGTGGGTACCGTTCTGCTACGATAGGAGCTGTGCTGTTATACTTTGACAAGCGTTCAAACTGTTCGCTGCAGGTTACATTGCGTGACTACTTGGTTGGATGGATGAAGCTTCCACCCATGAATAAAATAGTTTTGGCTAGTAATAGTAGCATACCTTACAGTCTGAGTTAAGCTTGTCCAGCAAAGCGACCGTTTACGAACTGCGTGAGCGTCCTAAGCAGTAGTAGGTTCTGGATTACAGATATCTTTGTTCTATATAGTGCATGGTCCGAGCATACGGCATCAGCGGTTATATATTTATAAACGTTGTGCGGCGTTAGCCCGTTTTCTCTTGCTTTTTAGAGAAAGAGGATGATAACCAAATTTTTTTTCGGTTGTGTTCGTTCAGTTCTCTACGACGCACTCACACGTATTACGGAAATTTGGCGCTCAAAAATAGCCATCGCATTCTTTTTATGCGAACCCTCTCATATATTATGGCTGTATACAGGCCAAAAAGGCAATGCCGAAGCACACAGCTTATATATGTATCGTGCTGGCTCACCAACCGCAGTGATCGCTGTGTTGAGCAGCGCCATGGGCCTCATGCAGCAAGGCTAGCGTAGACATATGGTAATTTCAAGAATACTAGACTTGAAATGCGTGAGAACGATGCCAGTGTATCACAAATATTTGATAGCGCCTGCCGCTCATATGTTTCGTGGTTGCCTTAGGTTGGCCGTGCACGAGCATGCGCTCTTATGTTTTGTTTTACTCCCTACGCCAATTGATCAGGCAGTGAGCTGATTTACTATTTAATTCTGGTAATACAGAGACGCTGGTTTTTTTTGTTGAATTAAATCGATATAAGCAAAATAGTAAACAACACATACACGCACCGCGACTGATAATGCGCGTACACCGCGGCTGATCATGCGAGTCACATTTTTGCGCCCCCAAGATATATTTCTGCCTACAGTAGTTACCAATGCACCGAAAGGCTTCCCTGACGACCTTATATGAACGAATATGGCGTAAATTTCACAAAGTAAGATCTAAAACATCTCGAAATCGTTCCGGAGCACGCGACAGCAATACTTTCAAGCAGCGCCGCGCCGGATCGCCCAAGCCAGAGAGGAGGAAAGGCTCTCCGCGCGCCCTATCCTCCTCGCCCGATGAAACGGTCTACAGTATACATGAAAGCGAAAGGTGTGGGTCGAGCCAGCTGGCGGGTCGGGCGAGGTCATCCCGACTCGCCAGCTGTGGTGTTTACACGAACCTGACTTTGTGAGTCAGACAGCAGCGTTTTTCACGTCCATGCGCGCCCTGAGAATGAGGGATATTATCCCCAGCGCAGATCAGTTGGTTATGTTCACTGCCGGACGAAGGCCTCTCCCTGCGATCTCCACTTAACTCTGTCTTGCGCCAACCGATTCCAACTTGTGTCTGCGAATTTCCTAATTTCATCAACCCACCTAGTCTTCCGTCGTCCTCGACTGCGCTTTCCTTCTCTTGGCACCCATTCTGTAACCCTAACGGTCCACCGGTTATCTAACCTAAGCATTACGTGGGCTGCGCAGCTCCATTTTTCTCTTAATATCAATTAGAATATCTGCTATGCCCGTTTGCTTTCTGATCCACTCCGCTCTCTTCCTTTCTCCTAACGTTATGCCTACCATTTTTCATTGCATCGCTCTTTGCGCGGTCCTTAACTTGTTCTCGAGCTTCTTTGTGAACCTCCAAGTTGGTGCCCCATATGTTAGCATAGGTAGATTGCATTAATTGTATAAGTTTCTTCTTAATAATAGTGGTAAGCTCCCAGTCAGGATCTGACTATGTCTGCCGTATGCACTAAAACCCATTTTTATTCTTCTGTAAATTTCCTTCTCATGATCAGGATCCCCTGTGAGTAATTAACCTAGGTAAACGTACTCCTCTATTGGCTCCAGAGGCTTACTGGCGATCCTGAACTCTTGTTTCCCTGCAATGCTATTGAACATTATCCTTGTCTTCTGCATAATAATCTTCAACCTCACTCTTACACTTTCTCTATTAAGGTCCTCAATCATTTGTTGTAACTCGTACCCAGTGTTGCTGAACAGGACAATGTCATCTGCAAACCGAAGGCTGCTGAAATATTCGCCGTCGATCCTCATTCCTAAGCCTTCCCAGTTTAATAGCTTGATTATTTCTTCCAAGCATGCAGTGAATAGCATTGGAGATATTGTGAAAATTATAAATAATATAATATATTACTTTACTTGTTTACATGCGAAAACCACAATCTGATTATGAGGAACGCCATAGAGTGGACTCCGGATTAATTTTGACCGCTTGGGGTCCTTTAACATGCATCCAATGCACGGTGCACGGGCGTTTGTGGATTTCGTCCCGATCGAATATATATATATATATATATATATATATATATATATATATATATAAGTCTAAAGAAAGAAGCAGGACACTGAAATGGATAGGAACACGGAGGTAGAAGTGAACAAGGTGCTCTAGGGGTTAGGAGCCTGTGCGTCTCTCTCTTACAATAGCGCAGTCGTCTAACACAGCTATTTGCGAAGACCTGGCCTCCAGCAGGCCACCGGGACAGAATGGTTCTCCGCGAGTCCCCACGACACTGTCTGAAGACGCCGTTCAGGCCTTCTCCGCAGCTTCAAAGCATGGCGGTGTTCAGCGACGTCTTCGACGCGCTTGTTAAGCAGCTGTAGAACATAGCGTTGTTTTATCAGCTGAAAGTGCCGCCCGTCCAACGAAAGCAACAACCCTGCTTCCAGAGTTCCACGGATTCCAGGACGACCCGGACATCTGGATTCGCGCAGTGAACTTTCGCCGCCAGCCACGCTTGGCCAGCGGACATCAAAAAGCATTCGCGAAGAACATCTGCGTGGAGCCGCTCGGGCGTGGCACCTCTACGAAGGGCACAGCCACTTAATGTGGACCAGCTGTAGTGGCGCCTTCATAGCTGCATTCAGCAACCTTCCTAGCGCCTCCGAACCGAACCCAGTTGCTGATCCACCATATTTTTTTCTGACAACCACCCACCCGTATGTGTTCCGTTGCGGCGCTATGCTGAAAGAGAGCGTGCTGTTATTGACAAACAAGTGCAATAAATGCTAGCCGCTGGAGTCATCCGACCATCTCCTAGCCCGTGGGCCGCACCTGTAATCCTTGCTCGCAAAAAAAAAAGAAAGAAAAGAAAAAGGTACCATGCAGTTTTGCGTTGACAACGGTGTGCTGAATAAGCATACCATACCCAGCTCGTATTCACTGCCCCGCATTGATGACGCCATCGATATGGTGCGGAATTCAAACATATTTTCGTCACTTGATTTACGTGCGGAGTATTGGCAAATCGAGGTTGCCGAAGAAGACAAGTTTAAAACTGCGTTCCATACTCCTTCGGGATTGTACGACTTCAGCCGCATGCCTTTCGGATTGCGTACTGCTCCGTGCAGACTGTACTGGGCTCGCTCAAAGATAAAGCCTGCGTCGTGTACTTGGACGATATTTTAGTTGTCGGTACAAGTGAAGAAGAACATCTTCAGAAGTTGGATGACGTTTTGACAAAGTTGTGCGCTGTGCGATTCAGGTTGAACCGAGAGAAGTGTCAATTAATCCTGCCTCGATCTTTTACCTCGCTTACACTATCTCAGAGCGCGGTATCCAGCCACACCCGAGAGGATATCAGCTGTCGGTAGCCAACTACCCCATGCCAACTTCTTTAAAGCAGGTGTAGTCATATTTAGTATCGCTTCGTATTTGATAAAGTTTGTAGAAAATTTTGCAACTGCGGCTCTTCTCACGGACCTACTAAAAAAAGGAGTGATGTTTGAATGGGACCCATCACTGGAAAACGTTTTTCAAGTCCTCAAACATCAGCTTACTCGTTATCCAGTGATGAGCCACTTCAGTGAAAAATGGGCTACCCTGATTCATGCTGATGTCAGCCAGGTTGGCTTGGGAGCCGTATTTGTTCAGCGCGACCCTATGGAAGGGAACTTGTCGCGTACGCCAGCCGTAAGCTGTCGGATGCGGAAGTGGAACCTATATGCGAATTCCTCGGCTAGAATTTGTAAATCGCAATATGTGCCATAAGGTAATTACTTAAAAATTTAACTAGTGATTTTTGTGAATCAGTTGATTATGGATTTTAACTTTTTGTCCAAGTAATGTCCGCCTCTTCGAGTAGACCAGCTCATGGACTGCAATTGTCCTATCTATCTGCCACAGGCAATTTTTTTTTAAATTTTGAATGTGTTCGCCACATTCACATACAATTTACGACACATCACACATACAATTTTTTTTTCTCTTTGACACTCCTAATGCTAACGTATTAAAACCGACTCCTCCTCACCTCAGTGACCCGTCTACTGTCCGGTCATCGTGGAGACCGGCTAGCGATCACACGTACCTGACGAGTGGATTCTGGGTGGACTGGCTGACTCGCCAGTTATTTCTGACGAGGCCTGGGTTGCGATGAAAGACAATAGCACTCGAAGCGAGTAAGAACGTTTCGAGTGCTGGCAAACTGGCAGCGCTATACCCGAGCCTTTACGCACACTATAAGCGTGTGCGAACGAGAAATGTATTGACATAACTTCGGCATGACATTGACGTCAAGAAAAAGAAACTAAACAAAATAAAGCTTATATATCGGTGCTATTTTCGCTCTCACAGCAACAAGGTATATTTAATGCTTGTCGCTGAATATTCGTGCATATTACCTCTTGGCGAAAAGAGCTTGTAGTTACGTCACTCTTGCACATGATAGACAGCCGGCATACACTCTTCACTGCCTTGTTGCATATACTGCTTGTCCGGTTAGGTTACGTTAGCTTCCTATTTTCATCAACAGTATAAGATTTTAACAAGACACGATAATTGCGCTTAAATAAGGGCGCTGAATCCTAGGCATATCACAGTAATTAAGGGCAACATCAATTTTTGAGAACTTGCTTCAATGTGAATACGTGTCATTGTTCGCTGCTTCTTGTCCGTAGGAACGCAAGATTGTTTATTAGAAGAGATACTTCAGTTGCAGGATGCTTATAGTCGAGCTGCTAGTAAAGCAAGTGTGGTGTAGCATGCCTGTCAGCGGTGCTCATAAACTGAGTACATGGGATGTGGCAATTTTGTGAGGAAAGTCACTTTTGCGCACCTGTTTTTAAAAATCCCTCCTCGTCGTAGAGTTCCGCGGTGGCTTGACTGTTGTTCAGATATCCCATAGCGCAGCACGGGCTCTTAATGCGAATTTCCCCACGCTGACCAGGTCCAAGTTTTTCTCCTGTGATCATGTCCACGACCTGCACGTGAATCACGTTAACGGCAGAACATCAGCTGTAGCGGCCGGTGGGTTGCATATCAGCAAAATGTATATCGGGTACATTAGGTGAAGCTGGGAATACAGCGGCTTACTTACTTTGAGGCTAGACATGAAGTTAGGCGCCCCGATGCAGTCGCTGCCAACGCTTACTCCAAGAGAGTAGGTTCCAGCGCCGAAGCTCTCCGTCAGCCCATAGCCTGTGTAGACGCGAATTATTATACAACGCCATATGTGGCTTGCAGTAGACGGATGATGCCAACGATAGCATGAACAGTCATGAAACTAACTTACATACAGTGCGGTCAAAGCTGCACTAGATATTGACTCCGTCGTTCACTTATGCATTTGGGAATCGAAAGGAAACGCAATACGGTGACGCAGATCAGCTTAAGCACTGTCTAGTGAGAGTGAGGGTAAAGCATGGATGGTGTGGTGCGCCTTTCACCCTTTGTAAGGAATTGTGCAGGATGTACTTGATACAATTATTTGGTGCCCTCTTCGTTAAGCTTAATGGGTTGTTAGTGTTTCTTCAGAGCTATGTATCAGAGGCCGACACGTTGCATTCTTCCTTTCGTCGGTTTTCTCCTTTTTTCATGGTTGATTGACGCAATTCCTCAAGCTCTTCACTGCAGGCAGTTTACGCGGAAAAGAAATTGGCGAAGAAAGTGGCAAACATGGCTTCTCCTGACAAACGTCAGAGTACACATATTTTCATCGAAAAGCTGGAGGACTTCACCTCCCGAGACTAGTGCAGATAGCAAAGCTGTCTCAAATTGCACGTTTTTCGCAATGTCTGCTGTCAGAATTTATAAGCTTATTTTTCCAAACTAAGCAACCTGGCTCACTGCTCGCCATGGCGTCGACGTGCACGTAGATGTTGGACGTGGTACTAATAATTTCATTTTCCGATGTTTTATCGCCATGTACCGCAAATGGAGTAGAGGCTTAGCTGCCGGTCACCTAAGACAACAAACGTGGTTCGCATTCACGTAATTGACATCCTCGAGGATATTGTGATGTATTAACATTTTCCACTACGTAATTATTGCTCAATCACATTACTTATCGTTCTTGTCACGAACATTTTGCTACTGGCGCCGGAGTACAATGTTGTATAACTGTCGCGTGCTAGTTTAAAACACATAAATATAGGGAATTATCGCTAATTCGAAGTTAACTGCCACATCTTGGTAATTGTATCACTGTCCAGTAGCCTATACCTGCACTCAGTGTCTGCCTAGACTCCGTCAGATGAAGGTAAGCTTTTCATTTTAATGCTTTCTAGAAGGATGTATCCCTTTCAGAAACATATGTCCTCCATAGATTATTTACGTGTCCACAAAGTGCTTACCTTGCCCGACCGCAAAGACCTTTAGCTTGGCCCGGGCCTCAGCTACTAAGTCTGGCGGCGCTGTGCTTCCAGCTAAACTAACCATCATCAGGCTGCTCAAGTCGTACTCCTCTAGCAGTGGACTTTTGAGCATTATTCTCAAGTATGTTGGAAACTGAAGCAAGAACGAAACCTGCAAAAAAAAAAAGGTAGAAAAAAATATCAGTTTCTCCCAAAGGCGAAGCATTGATAGCGGTAGCAAAGCATTAGACAATTTCACGAAGTAAGGTTATTGCTTTTATCGGCCGTACGAATTGCAGTAAGCATCACTTAATAATTAAATTAATAAGCATGGTATCACGCGCGCACAGAGAAACACGAACGGATCTCACTAGATGACTGCGAGCACTCCCTATCACAACGCTATATGGCGATGAATAGCGCTAGAAGCGAATGCTTTCGTGCTGCTCTGACTTCACCGCGTGTGCCAAACTTAGATTACATGACCTCCAAAACTAGGCGAGCGGGGAAACAGCATTTATAAAGTCTGCCAGACATCTCGGCTTGTCCTTAGCCTTTGCACCCACTGCCAATTACTTCCAAGATTCCGTGCGCGGGCCACATATACGCTCAGCCGCGCGGACAGCCATGTACAGCCACGGCCGGGCTAGAGGAAGAGACGCCCGCTCTTCTACCCCATAGCGCTCGCTTGATCACGTGACTTACAACAATGGACGAGCGCTCGGGTAGATGACGCACTACTAAACAAGTTTGCACCCTTTGGCACTTGTCACCTAACAATATGCGTCATCTGTCTTGTCCGCATTTCTTTTCTTTAACGCTGCGAGTCCGGTACTTCCAGGTCGCGAACGGCATGCGCGTTATCAACGTCAGATAGCATTCTCGGCAGAAAAGTAGCGAGCGCAGAGTTTTCAAGTAAGGAAACACAAGCAAGGCAGATGATAATTATTGTTGTGGGACAGGCATGACTGTCTCTTCTAAAACTTTATTTGCGCATTACGTTGACCTTGCAATATCTCTTTCCATTGCAGTGAAATATTGATTGCAGCTGTATTTCTGAATGTAGACTCAGAAAACCACAAACCCGAAGCTAAAACTGCAAACCTGAAGTGCTAGTATAGTGACCAGAAAGCAGCGGTAAATTTCCTTTTCGGCGCTGTGCCAATTTAAACTCCAGTTTTTTTTATGAGGATCTATGTTGTGCTAAATGTGTAATCGTACGTGTAGATGTACGTGTAAATAAGCACAATTATTTAATCGATTAAAAGAAACAGGCCATTAATCGAATAATGTTTCACTGCGGACAGCATTTATGAGCTATCGAAGGGGCTAAACGTTGCAACTGATGCTTGCTCTTTGAGACCACTAGGCAGGCGGTATGTGTTATAGACATCAGCGCGAAAAGACGCGCACCGGAATCGGAAAGGATGGAGCCGAGAGTGAAACGCCTCGTCACCGCTGTTTACCGTAATTTAACTGAGTTAGGAGAATCAAATAGTCGAGATTGCCAGCTTTCTCTTAATTGATGCCCAGACATCCTGAACAACTCATGCCTTCTAAGAATACGAGAGAGTGCTTCCTCGCGGGGTAGGCCATTATAAAAACAGGCTTCTGTTTCATAGCTATAGGCCTGGGTATCGCGACGTAACACAGACAAATGAGGAGCCTGTGTTACGTCGCGCTGTCCAGACATTGCGATGAATCTGCACCCACTTTCTCACCTTTCAGTCATTTTGCAGGCTTCTGTTCGTAGCTGGCAAGGATACACGCCGACGAACAAATGGCTGGATGACTAATTAGAAAATTGTAGACCATCCTGGAAACTTCCTGATACAGCTTTCAGTAGCTCTTCGCAGAAGTTACGTGGGACACCCAGTATACGGCCATTCTGCTTCTTGGTAACGGACCCTAAACACTAGTGACTGTCGGTGTACTCAAACTGCTTCCTATTACAAGGCTACAACGCAGTGTTACCGCTCATTACTGTCACCGCTGTAGTTGCCAGACGCGCGTGTGTTCGCTCATGAGTACACGGTACCTGGCATACAGCTGTCGTAACGGTAACGGCAACGCGGTAAACTTATAATAAGCGTTTTAATTAACAGCTCATAAATGTGGTTTTCGCTTTCTCGGAGTAAATAGGTTATAAGCGTATTCGTGGCACCTCTTGTGGGGTGGCTCCTGTTTTGCCATAATTCTTTGTATTGTGAAGAACTGTATAGACTTGGTGCACGCAGGTCCCGTGTTGTATACTGAATGTTCACAACCGCAGTTATAATGGGCAGAGTCGATTTGTGCAATGACGTATTTTCGGCAGCTAAAGAGATAAAGTTCACAACACCACTGACATAATAATCCCCAGTTTATGAATAAGCAAAATGCGCGTTTAATGAGCTATTTTGATGATGCTCTTCTTGCATTTAGTGCTCTCATTTTCCCTCAAACACAATACGAAAACGGTCATAGACATGCAGACATATTTGAAAATTTGCTTTTCTTCAGTTACGCTCTTGATGTAGACGCACCATATATAAATCGCATACCTTGTGCTTAGCGATGGCAGGGATGAGCACATCTGGATCTGGGCAGTCTGAGACGACCAGGGTGTCTCCTCGACTGAGGACGCTGTTCAACATGAGTATCCCTGACGCGTGAGAGAAAGGAGCCGTGCCAATGTGACGACCTGGGCGAGGGTTTTTCGGTCCTGCCCTACTTGGAACGAATAAAAACAAAACAAAAGAAAAACGTCGTCGTTATTTGACATCATGACGTTGTTTGCTATGAACAAGCGCCATTTTCACGATCAATGTGTACTGCCATTGTGAGCAATGAGGGTATACTCACTCCCACATATTGCAGTTTATTCCACAACACACACACACACACACACACACACACACACACACACACACACACACACACACACACACACACACACACACACACACGCACACGCACACGCACACGCACACACACACACACACACACACACACACACACACACACACACACACACACACACACACACACACAACTATGATGTTCAATCTATCGTCAGTAAAGTAAAAGCAGACACCGTGGTTCTTACCCCGCCGACATGTATTGGGCGACAACGTTGCTGTGCGAGATCATGACTCCCTTGGGCTTGCCAGTGGTGCCACTCGAATACAGGACGAACAGCAAACTGCCGGGGTCCGCAGCGGCCGGCGGCGCCTGGCGCTCCGACAGCGCTGTCTTCCGCAGCGACGCGAACGGATGCGCCCCGGCGTGGCTGCCGAACACCACCAGCGTCTGCGGTGTTGGGTCCAAGACACAGACGGCACGCACAACTGAAAGGCGCACTCAATGTGCAAGCGTTACTCCACGCCGCGGGGGCTCTGGGGCGTTGCGCTGCTGAGCACAAGGCTTCGGTGCCCGACCGGCATCATTTTAGCGGGAGGAGAATGCAATAAACGTTCGTCACCGTGCTTTCGATGACGGGTAAAGGAGCCCGAGTGGTGAAAATTATTCCGGAGCCCTCCGCTATACGGCGTCCTTCTTACCCCACTGTGCAGTTTCGCTACGCTAAAAACCCCGCATTTTTTTTAAAGCGACGCTTTCTGTGTGAACCCTCCCGGACTTTCCTGACCGTGGCTGCTCCCTTGCCGAATAGCTCATACTTAAAAGAAGAAATTATGTACCAAATGGTGGGATCGAACGTCGGACCCTAGCACACCAGCCCAATGTATTTTTTTTAACCTTACATGGTATTTGCTGCATCATGTATAATAATACTATATGTCAGAAACGTGCAAGCACTAGCCAATACATCACATATTAATGGCTCAGAAAGGACCTATGAATCACGATGTGCACACCATGCACCAAATAAAAACTACAAGTTTTGCATTTAGGGTGGCTGCAAGCCCCTCATCAAGAGGTGGTACCAGTTCGGCAGAAACTCTGTTAGGTCATACATGTCCTTCAAGTGGCCAATCATTTGAGCGTACAAAAATTTCGACGAAACAGTGGGCTCAGCGTTTCGGGGTAACATGCATGTCTGCCATTAGCTATGTAGTACAATTAGGAGAAACATATCAAATGGCAAAGTCTTTGTGAGGTGCAATCATGTTTGGGATGGCTATGCAGATTCCAAATAAAGTCTTTGATGAAAGTCATTTGAAGCACACCCCAAAACAATATTAACTTATGAAGCAATGCTCTATAGTTTCAGGTACATCATAAAAGCGACAAATCGCAGTAGATACAAAAATTCCTGTTTATGCAGCCAAGTTTTCACTGGTAGCGTTTCACTACGCAATTAAAAAAAAGCTGTTTTTGTAGATTGGAACAAAGGCATCTAGCGGACTAGCTGAAGTACGTCATGCCCTGACAGACCAGTGAATGTAGAATGATAAAGGGGAAGTGGGAAAATTGCCGACGTGAAATTTTTCTACAGTTGTTTTCTCTACACTGTTTTCTCGAAGCCCGCGAACACACGCCAAGTGCCTCGAGCGGCCACTCGGGCGGCAATTTTGCGTGCATTTGCAGGCTTCTTTCCCGCTCGGAAAAACACTTTTATGTAGCACGTATTGAGCAATAGAAACCAGTATCGGGAGTTTTTCATGTCGCTCTAAAATTTTACCGTTGACACTTTTCATGCAATTATAATATTTGAGAAGCTGATTATTTATTATACTAAATATAAAGTTAGGCGGAATAAAAAAATAATTTGAGTATCTCCAAGCGACGGCAAACATTACCTTGGTCCTGTCCAGCTCCGTGGCATTCGCATATTTTTAAACTCTGGCTAAAGTTAGCTGGGACACCTTAGATACTGAGCCCGTGCACGGTGTTATTTACGTGTTCCAACAGTGAACAACATTCTGCAGGCTTGGGCTCTTGTGAAACTCCGCGACCGGCCCCTGCCAAACTCTGGGCTTTTCGACTCTCCTTTGTCTCGGGTAGGGTGAGATCCCTATCTCAGGCTTGAGATAGAGATCTGTACGGTTGAGAACCCTATCTCAGGCTTGAAGAGGACGCGCTCCGTACGGGCGAACCACGTATAAAACACGACATCACCTAAACAATGACACGCAGAGTGTTCGTGGGCGCCACGAATGTCTAGTGCAAGTGATACTCGACGCAAAACTGGAAATCTTATCCTCCGGATAATAAGGGTATAGCTATCACTGTCACGCTTTAGACAGAACTGCGAGCTTCCCTCCTTCAGTACAGGAGACTTACACGTGCTGTGACCACCAAGGAACAATAGCAGAGTCTCCTTCGGCAAGTATACCACACGAGTGTTTTGTGCTAGGTGGGGGAAGGGGATGTCACAGATGCATTGGTTGTTTGATGTGCTACAACATGTTTTCTGTGGGTTCATGGAGAATACATCTTATTGCATACACTCTCCGCAATTTCGCAGAAGTGTTCTGAAAGCGTGGTGAAAACCACATTGTGCGAGGCATGGCACTCGCACAATGCGCAGCGTAAAGCTATCGTGCATAAATGAACAAGTGACAAATGGAAAGAAACTGCTGCTTTCCGCGTCAATTAGTATTGCTTTAGAAAAACGACGCCTGGTTAATGGCGCTGCACTTCAACGCCTGCTGAAGACAATGACTGAAGCACATCACAGCTGTTCTTAAGAAACAATGGCATGGGAGTGGCAACGAAAAACTCTGGCGAAGGCGGCGAAATTGGGTACTGGGAGCATCGTAGGGGGGGGGGGGGTCGAAATCAAGCTGCTATGAAAACGCAACAAAATCTGCAGTGACGTGCGCCGAGGGTTGGAGATGAGTTCAGATATTTCTCTGGACAACTCCTGGGGTACCTTCCGTTGGTGACGCATTTCTTCAATGAAGCTGAATTTCGAAGTTATCATTAGTTTTATCATTCGCTGGGACCACTAAGGAAGACGTGAGTGTCGTTAAGATAGGAATTTGATTAAGAACACATAATGTTTTTTTTCTCGCTTGTATATGATGTACTAATTGCTATGTAGATCAAGTCAATTTTTTCCCACCCGCTACGAGGAACAAGTGCCAGTGCTGAATCAGAGCACAAAGCTTGTATGTAATATCTACTAAAGATAATGCATCTGACTCAATGCTAGTGAATATATTGATGTCACATTCATAAATCAGTCATCTATGGGACGCCCAATCGCATGGTGAAGTACCAGAATTATCATCTGCGTGTTTGTGTTCCGTTGTTTTAATACGTCACATGGTCTGTAATCTTTGAATGGTTTCCTAACGGACATCTTTCCGTACACCGCGCGCTTATCGAGTACGGGGGGTTGGCGGACGAAAAAGTGCTGTGAAAGAATATACGAATTTTCCAAGCTTCCCTATGCTGGTCACACGTAGTTGATTTTCTTAAATACTATATCTTTCCCCGCGCTATAGCCTTTCAACTCTTCTAACGCCTTTGTCCCATGAAGCCCCCTGTCTTATTATCATCCTACGCTCAAAATTGAAGCAACTACCGCCGTGGCATCGTTCAAGTCAGGTTGTTAAAAATAGTAGTGGTGTAACGTGGTCATATGTATTTCAGAACTAGAGGGATCACTGCAGGCCACACTTACGGCATCTTTCAGAACAAGGTCGTGTACGTCCAGGCTCGCAAATTACAACGCATATAAATCGCGTTCTCGGATCCAGACGCTTGCACGGTAACTGCGCATTTGAACAAGCGCAACGCAGCTGCCGAGAAAAGCGGCTGAGTTATGATTGCTCATATTTTTTTAAACATTTATTTACTCGCCGACTAAGCATAAATGCAGCTTTTTGTGCACAAGACGAGGACAGAGAAGAGGCTAAGACACACGAGCGCAGTCTCTTCTAGTCTTGTGCGCAAGAAAGCTGCATTCATGTCCTACCAACATGCCCAAACAGTCACCTTAGTGTCTAAGCATAGCTTTGAGCAAGTGCCCCAGTTTTCCAGAAATAAAAGCCCCTCCAATCTCCAATCAAGTTTCCTTTTTTGAAGGGCATTTGTTTGACAACGCTCGAGATGATTATTGGCAAGAGCCATCTGTATGTTAATTTTAATAGTGGTGCCAAGCACCATGCAAAAAAAAAGGCTCCCCTTTGTAATTAATTGGCTTTGTCATACTGCTAATGTGAACACGTGCATAAGAAATACTAACGGAAAACGTCATCTTACAGTCTCTACGCGAATTAAGAGGTGCTGACGATGTCGTGATCTTAAGTATCCTGTATCAGCTTCGTCGAATACTGATAACTGCAATCTGTGATTAAAATGCTGCAAGACGAGAAATACACAATAATGTGACGTACCTTGATGGACGGAATTTCCTTCTGAGCAGCCACAACTTTGTCCACATTGTCTTCGTCACAAAACACAACGCTGGGGCTGGAATCTTGGAACTGGTAGCAGCACTCGCCTACGAGAAGAGGAAGAAACACGTGGACTTGCAACGGTCGCTTTACGATGCATGAAAGTAGGCCTGCGTGAGTTTCACACGTCCAGCGCGGCGTTCAAAATTGCATCGAGATATCCCGCGTGTTGGGCACTCCATTCGGCGTCTTCCTTACTTTCCTCATAGCAACGCCGCAGGATAGATTAAATAGAGGAATAGCACGATTCTTCGCCAATGATTCGATCGAATTATAGAACTAAAAACACACACATAATGTAACAGCGCCATTTTGGCGACTTTGAACCAGGATATAAACCGAGAGAGAGAGAATGGAGGAAGGAAAGGCAGGGAAGTCAACCAGACTTTGTCTAGTTCGCTTCTCTTCGTTTTATGTCCTCACCGCCCAAAGCCGCGCTGTTACATTTTGAATAACGCAGAATCAACTACATCAATATTTGACGTGAAAACGGACTTCTTTAAGTGCTAGCTCACTGTTATTCGTTGGACGTAAACGTGCATGTAGAAAGAGTGCATGTAAAGAAATTTGTGAAAGGGAGGGCTGGACGCCTCCCCGCTTGTGCCATGCAGTCCCTCCTCGTGTTCGTCAGGCCACATTGGCGTTTCCTGCCGTTGGTGTAACGAACGTGTTCGCCTTTTGCGATGGTCAGTGTGGGACAGGGGCAACCCACGTGCTTTCACTCATAACCCAGCCGAATCTTTTGAACGTGCACATAACCGACGACATTGTAAGATGCATTTAAAGCATTCTACGGTGGCCTTCTAAGCAGACAAGTCGCAAAACACGTAGAAAGTAAAAGATACAAATAAGGCCGCATCGTCAATGCTGAAACACATTCGCTCAGTGAAAATCGTATTTCAAGATCGAGTGTTTGGGTCATGCTATGGCCTCCGAAATCACGCGCGCATTGCCATAGCATGGGAGCCATGCTTACTCACTTGTTATGATTATCACATGCAGCATGACCATTCATCCTGTCGCCCTCACTGCTCCCCGTCCTACTTGAAACAGAAAGGCAAGCACGTCTACCAGCGCCCATATTTTTACCTATCCGGCACGAAATTCCCAGAGAGCGCGGGAGTGCTGCTTTGAGCCAACGAAGCGTCAAATATATTGCGTTGTTTTGAAACCTCAGACATTAAATTATCTAAAACTCCTCGAAATGTATAGGCACATTTTACCAGGGCATCAACGACTGAAAGAAGTGAAGCGGTGCATGTTTTGAGAAGTTGCCCACAGCCGCCATTGTGCTATAGAAACACGCATGTTGAAGTCAATGCATTTAACTTGTACGTGTGAAAATCTGCCGCATTAATCAGAAGCCGGTGATGTACATAAAATCATTAGCATAAGTGACTATTGGTATTCCACGTAAAGCCAATATTTTTATTCCCCACCGCGGTGTAAATGTGCGGTGCAGTGCGGTGAATGGCCCAGAGATGCGCTGTGAATTATTGGGACCTACTTCCCGTAAGCCGAAAGCCTGGGGTTGGCAAACGGTAGAAAATATTGGAAACATAATGTCAGCCTTACTACTTACAGGGCTCGTAAATCCAGAGCGCATGACGGGAAAATAAGATTTAGATATATAAATAATAGCAGTAACAATAAAAGAAAAAGAATTAGGCAGATATCTTCTCGAAAAAGAGACAGGTAACAACACTATTTCCTGTCGTCATTGGATGGAGGCAGGATATAAATGGATGCAATCGCCCTCGTGGCGGATTATGAGTGATGGAAGTAGCTCGCCTAACTCTTTGTCCCCATAAACCATCTGAGTCGTCCGTTTTTTTTTTATTATAACCCGTAAAACTCTTTCTCACTCGTGACACCTCCCCCACTTCCCGTTAGCGCGGTAACAAAGATGAAAAAAGAAGTTAATGGTGCCCTCTTGAAAAACAGCGCCGTGTTTTATCGCTTTGATATCATGTCCCTGTTTCCTAGCACTGGCATCGCATCAAGTGAAACCAACAAGCCGAACGCAATGTGTAAGCAACCACCAAGGAAGAAACACACTCGGAACAACACTATGTGAGATCGCGTAGCTAATGCTGAAAACAAGAGGTCGCCTGGTGCTCAGTTAAACGAGGTGATAATCACGCA
Organism: Dermacentor andersoni; assembly: GCF_023375885.2. Classification (NCBI taxonomy): domain Eukaryota; kingdom Metazoa; phylum Arthropoda; class Arachnida; order Ixodida; family Ixodidae; genus Dermacentor; species Dermacentor andersoni. The sequence goes on from NC_092814.1 coordinate 147,864,801, forward strand.
AAATGCTGCATTTGTACTGTAACAGAAAAGAAAGTAATATATGGCGAAGGAAAAGAAGCAATAAGAAGAACGAATAAGACGGAAGTAAGAGCGCATTTCCCATTTCGTGCTCTTATTTATCGGCCTCTGTGCAGGCGTTTGTGCAGCATTGCAGTGTCAGTGCTTGTTCATATTGCGTTTTCCTTCCTCTCTACCTCAATTCTTTCTATCTTCAACTTCTACTTATATCCCCTCTTTCCTAAAGAGTTGGCAGGCGTTGTGTCCCTTCCAGTGGCATGCAGTTGCCAGCCTGCTCCCTGGCCATTGCCCTGTCCGTCCGCTGTACAGTATATTCGCTTTCCTATCGAATAATATTAGTAACACCTTGCCAACAAATGTGCTTCACTAACGCTGCGAAAGGTTGGGCTTTGCGAACACGACGCGGCCTCCGGCGAGCACAACACCGTAGAAAGCGACGATGGCGTCCAAACTGGTGGCGCAGTGGAACCCCGCCATGTCTCCCGGTCCGAAGCCCAGGCAGCGCAGGCCGGCGGCCACGCGGGAACACTGCTCTTCCAGTTCTCCATAGGTGCACTTCTCGTCCGTGCGATTCTCGATCTGTGGTTGGGGCAAAATAATAAAAGATAAGGAGAGACGTAATAAAGACAACGAGCAAAAGATACGTGCGGGCACCAGCTGATAAGCCCTGGCGCTTCGCCCAATTCACCCACTTTCTCTGGAAGCGAAGGTCTACAGTGTAGGAGGAGTCACGCAGAGGTCCGCATTGATTTTGGCACCGATAACTTTTTGCGGGAGTGCTTAGCTCCCCTGGAGGACCTCCTTGTTTCTTGACGTAGGGTAACGTATTCGTTGACAGTGCGATTTTATTCTTGCACTGATGCACCTAAATTTAAGCGCCACTCTTTTGTTTCGATAGTATGCCACGGTGGTGTAAAATTGTTTAAATTTATTAAATGTTGAATGTTTAAATTTGTTATCTTAACGCTCAACAAATTCTGGCCAGAATGCATGAGGCTTCTTACAATGTTAATACTATTTAAATACTTCTGCACGGGGACTGCGTAAGTATTGACACTTACATTCGCTATGGAAGTGACACTTTCGAAGCATTTCATGTTCGTATCGCGCTGTCCAATAATATCCAGCAGTGTGCATGTATACAATGTTCGGTGCACTGCCTGAATGCATAGTGCGATTCATTGCGTTAAGCGGGATCTACATTCGATGCTTATATAATGTTTTCAGGCGCACAGGGAATACTGAAATCGAAAGTCGACATTCTAACGGCACTCTGAAAAACAAAGGAATCTTCGCTGGGGCCGTAATGGTGATAAGAGTACACGCTGTTGCAGGTTGCTTTTCAGCGATAACGGAATAGAGGAAGCGTGCCGTGGGCAACGCTACGTCCTTCGCTTCCGTTATCAATGCCGATATCCAATGTTTCTCTTTGAACAAGCTCACCGAGGATTGCACTGAGAGTGTTCTGGGTCACAATGGCGAATCGGTTTAGAAAAACTTGCACTGGAATGTCTCAGTGCATGACTGTAAGCGGAGGCTCGTGTGTTCCGCCTTACGCTATTATCAATGTCATCGCCCTGAATCCAACGTTACGGCTTTTCGTGATGCCACCATAATTACAACATAATGACAACAATAGTTCACTTATGAAGGCTTGGTTCCCTTAGTATCCGCCACGATGGCTCCGTGGATATGACATTCTGCTACTGAGCCTGAGGTCGTGCGTTCGATTCCCAGTCGCGGCGGTCGCATTTCGATGGAAGCGGAATTAATGAGCAGTCGTGTTCCCAGCTTTGATTGCACATTAAAGAACCTAAAATTGTCAACAATAGTTTGAAGTGGCTCGCCACGGCGTCCCTCATTACCTACCGCGCAATTCCTGGATGTTAAACCATGCAACTTTCCGTGCTTTTCTTTTTCTTACACCAACTGCGTGACTAGCATCTTTCGGCCTTGCACGAGAGGAAAGATAGAAAAATAATATTTACGTTAAAAAATTAACTAAACGCTACACCATTGGCATCGAATGCCTTCATTATTTCGCAACCTAAATCGTTTGTAAAGAAGGTTTATTTTGTCCTGTCTCGGCTTTCTGGGATTAAGAATGTTCTCTGCTGCAGAAAAATAAACTCAGTTATATTAATTACTTTCCCGTGAACCTAGAGAAAGATAAAAATGTTTAATGATAAGAAGAGCAGCGATGTCGGCTTGAGGTATATTCCTCTAGCCAGCTACCCTGCGCTGGGGGAAGGGGAAGAAAAAAGGAACAAGATGGGGGATGATGACGAAATAGGTGGAGAACACCATGCGGATGTATACTGAGAGCCTAAATTCGAGACACGTGCTTTTAAAAAAGCAACAACAACAACAGCTAAGGGCTGGATGACCCAAAATAAAATTTAGAGCACCGCCAAGTATTTTTGGTAAGTATGTAGGCAAGTCTACTATACGGGGTTGTTCCTTTTTCTCTTTTTGGTTGCAGAATTTGAGCAATATGACACGCGCTCTGGCAACGGTTGGCTAACGAAGCGAGCAAGAGTAACATGGAGCAAATGTCGGTCTTGCTGTTATTGAGGCCAATCTCATAGCACGCAGTCTATATCGATTCAAACAAACGACATTGTTGGAACCGTGGAGATTCAGTGTGTCGCATAAATTGTAAATCTGGGATTGCTGCGCTGAATTTAGGGTGGTGACGTTGACATAAGTACCCGCTGGAATTGTGGCGATACAAGAACAGAACGCGAGCGTCTGAAGAACCCGAGTGTGTGAAGTTACAAAGCGAAATATTGGCACATTTATTGCGCATTCACTTTTTGGGCATTAATTTGGCAGTCAGAAGAAAAATCTTGTATTATTTAAGAGGTTAAGAAAAGGGGGCATGTTTTGGTCATGCCAGACGTTGAAAAGGAGCGTCACTGTGATGTTCAAGCATCAGTTTGGCGGTGCGGTGAAAATGACGCTTTTTACAGCTAAACAGCTTTTAGTGGTTCGGTGCAGGGTTTCCGGATTCTCTATGCGCACGTTACGAATATAGCTGAGTGAATCGCCGTAGGGTATGGGCCAATGCACTGCTTGCAGGAGTGCTCGCAGAGATTACGCCACTAACACGCGCTCCTATAGCGGAATCTTTTGCTACAGTTCATTGCGAAAGTTCTCAGAAAAAAAAGCACACAGGATGGCAGAGTACATAGAACTGTCAATTTATGATAGCATGTCTGAACACAACGAGTTCAGACCTCAGCAAATACTTGCACAGTATCGAGTGGGTTTCGCGCAAGACTACGCATATATATTAGCAGAAGGTTTATTTTTAAAGTAAGTGTACATGCTATTACCTGTATATTACACGGTATGCATTGAACACATGCACAAGTCAGTGTTAATGCGTGAGTTTTTTGCTTCATCACTGCTTAATTTTTGCTTGTTTTGCACTAATCTGGATCGAACCCGTGGAGAGCACGCTCAGTTTGATGCTGCTGCGTGGTACTAGCATATACATGTATTACACTGTATTGTCATTAGCTCTCTCTCTATCTCTCTCTGCGGTGTGGTGCATAGCGTTCCAGGGCACTCAATCGGCAATTTTGGGCGATGGAATACCCAGATGGTGCGCGCACTCACCAGCGCAGTTCGGTCGGCAAACTCCTTCCATGCGTTCCGCAGGCACGTGGGGAAGTCACAGTCGGGAATAGGAGGCTCTGGAGCAGTGGAACGCACGACATTGTCCTCTATCACTGCGGCCGGGCCACGCGGTGCTTGCTGGGAGCCCTTTTGGTTTTGCCCGTCAGTCATGTTGTTCTTGCTGTAACTGGAGGCATGCAGCGCAAAGTAAAAGCAGGGCCTAGGTGTAACGGCACATATACTGAGTCCGACATGATAAAACATTGGGTGGTAATCAAGAGATCAGCGCATGGAAACCGACCATAAAGGGAAAGAAACATGCTGATACTGGCGTGGTATGTTCATGTTTTCAGCTTTAGTACACTCTCCATCTATCTGCCAGGCGTGTGAACATTCTACCGTGCATTTCACGAAACACTAACCATACAGTTTCCTTGGGCAGGCTCCGCAGAAAGAGACCAAGCACAACTTATGTTGAGGAGGGATGCCGTTAATTTGTCCCGGTTACAGGAGTGCTACTTGAGCTAGCTGCCGTCACACGAAAATCATCGAAAGACGCTCGAACTCGAGACAAAAGGGAACACATACGTATAGGGCGGAAGAATACGGGAGTTAAAAATGGCAGAGAGGCGACCTTCCACGATAGAATTTAGCTGTGGCGGCACGCTTGAGATGGATAGGGTGGGTTTGCTTCACGCACGTTTTTGACATAACCTGCTAAATTTTACGATTACCTCAGTTACTATATGCCTAACAAAGTATACTAACCGAAATAATTGAAATACGCTATTTCAAGTATACGCAGGAGCCTCGAACACAAGTGACCTTTCCTTGCGTTTTATACTCTGGGTATACAGCATATATAGGGTAATTCTTTATATCTGGTTTAATATTTTCTTTAAATCCAGGGGTTACAAATCGGTCATTATATTTAAAAATGAAAACCGCAGTCTCAAGCAAAATTACGCCCTTTGGGTCGTATCTTGTCACACAGCAATAAACGCCATTTGCCTTGCTTGCGTTTCCTTTCTTGAAAACGCTGCGCCCGCTACTTTCCTGTCGAGAATGCTCTGTCATGCTGATAACGCGCATGCTGTTCGTAACTTAGAAGTACCGGGCTCGCAGCGTTAAGGAAAGAAAATGCCGACAAGACAGATCGTTGTGTGGCAAGATACGTCCCAAAGGGTGAAACTTTGCTTAAGAGTGCGGGGATAAGTCAGGGTTTCAGTGTCGGCAGCCCAAAGTTCGGAGTTTTCCTGTTAGCTTTCAGAAACGACGAACACAGGCAACGTCTTGTGCCCAATTTAAACAAGCGAAACCACCCATAAGGACATATATTGACAAGGAGAGCTACTCGCAAGTCATGTGATGAACGCATATCTGTACAAATACTCGTAAGCAGGCATTATTTGCACTTTTCAAAGAAACCACATAAGCAAAAACAATAAATAGAGGCGTGGTAAGCGATCTTTTGTATACTTCGATCTCTGTACTTTTTTTTTTTTTGCCAAATGAGGGGAAAAAAACGCGAATAGTAGTGCACACGGGCATGCTTCGCACGAGATGTGACGCGTTTATTTATCTCGCAAGCCTTCTGGCGTAAATTATCATTTCATTTTGAGAATTTCTGTCTATCCTAGGCCTGTCGGGCCTTAGAACGTACCTTAATTGGGTCATGTCACGGCGACCGTTCGCAACGTAGAGCAACGTCAGCAGCGCCGCGTTCTCTAGATTTGGGTATAGTGCGCGGTGGCGTCCTGCCAGGCCAGCACATGAATGATGTTCTCGGGGCTTCGTTATCATCCTTCAGAATGCACATCAGTAGTTCAGCAGAAATACGTAGTGAATGAATGATTCTGAGCTGGGCTTTCCAATGAGGATCCAAAACCGCGTGCCGTGCCATCATACATTAAGCCTAATGTCGTCATTATCCTGGACATTTTGTTCAGTGTCCTGCCCCATTGCAACGTCCTACTGGTGCCCAGCAGAAAGCGAGCGGCTTGGCGCGAGTTACGATTGACGGTGAGCGGCGGCAACTTCGGTGGTACTAAAATCTGCTACGAGCCAAACACCGTCATGGATTGTCTGGAAACAGTCGTAGATTCAGCTCCATGTGCGCACTGGGAGAGTCAATGGCGTCAGAGGGGGTTGCCTCGCCAAGGCTGGCTCCCTCTTACGAGTTTTCTTTCCCCCATCTAGACGCGCGAGGCGCACAATTATATGTCGGAATTAATTATATGTCGAGTGAGATTCCTTCGCTTGTTTTCAACTCTGAATGGTGGCACAATGATGAGACGTGGCTTTTCGACATCGGCATTGCATCTTGCCCTTTAGGAAAGAGCGAAACTTCTTGAAAAATTGGGTTTAAGCCTATTTTCATGAAACTTGTTCGTGGTGCGAAAATCGGGGATTATGGAGTTTTACTCGAAAACGAAGGATGCTAAGTATGTGTAATTGTTTGAATCTTATTGATCAAGTAAACAGCGCGAATATGTTAACCACTACAAAAAATTGGTTCCAGAAATTCGTAGGGGAGAGACGCCGTAGTGGAGAGCTAACACCGCGACTACCGCTGCCGGAAATCGTATCCGCAACCACGTGCTCAACAGTAGAATGCAATGGCGACATAGCCATCCTGCCGGGAACTAAACTATAGGGGGATGGTTATACCAAAAGTTTGGTTAAAGCTAGGGTTACCTAATCGTAAGTACGGCAAGGAACCTATACAGGCGGAGCAGCACACTGCATATATAATGTAATGCTCATACAGACAGACTGCACCGTGCACCCTCCGTTTAGATGGAAACGAATCCTGAAACAGCTCTACTACAACACGTGGAAGTTCCTCTTACTTCTTTTGTTGGCTGCCGAACACGAGCAAATGACGCAGCCTCGGATATTGAGAAAGCCTATACAGTACAACATGCAGCACGAAGGAGGCAGAGGTCTATGTCATCTCGCCAGAACATAAAATTGGCATGGAACGTGAACTCTTGCCACGAGGGGCACACAGTGCTCAACCATTGCTCGGAAGCCTTCACGCTTCACCAGATCGCACGTGCATAAGACGCGAATTAGGCACTCGGGAACATTCTCTGTGAAATGAGAGGACAGATGTGGCGGAAAAAGAGCTGCCGAGCCAGAAAAAAAAAAAAAAAAGGTTGTGCGATTGTTTTGTCGCAGTGTGTGCAAGTGATCTACCTATACTATCGATGGATAGAAGATACGGTTTACTGGAGTCGTCGAGAATCCTTGTAGCTTGATATGCAAGCGTCCTTAAATAAAGATAAATTAGGGCTATGGCATGCAGGTGCAAGCGCAGAATTATCGAATACTTCAGTTCAGCCCTGCGTGCTCTAGCTGCGACGTGTACACTGGTACCCTCGTGTCTCCAAAGGTCCATAATCTTCTTTTGCTGGCTTTACCGCGTTAGTGTAGGATTGTTTGGCCTCTTCGCTGTTACCTTAATAAAGAACCCTCGCTGATTACAAGATTAGCCCACTGTACAGCATGTAGGATTGGGCATTAAACCGGCAATACTTTACACCATTTGTTACGCCCATTTCTTTTCTTAGTCAACATCGTTTTTGCGCTGTTTATCCGTCATCATGCAACTGTACCAACCCGCCCAACTTGCCACATTTTTAGGGAATGCTATGTGTTGTCGGATAAGCACAAACAATAACTCACACATTTCTACAAACACAAGAATATCACATTGGTCATGTTAAAGTGTGCTTTCAGTGAATGTTTTATACGACACACATACACATAGAGTAACTTAAACAAGCAATGCGCCCATCACAGGTCAGGCCTCAAATCCGTTGGTGCCAAGAATTGGATATCTGAAGGCGAGACAGAAAGTGTACCTCACCTGTTCGAGCTCAAGTCCGCCCTATTTCCACCGTTCTTTCAACGGCTTCGATTGAGGTGCGCTGGGATATACACTACGACAGCAGTCGGTAAGAGTGCCGTGTACGAGAGATAAGAGCACCAGCCGTCAGTTACAGCAAGACAATCACTCTCGTTTGCGGCCTGGGCGATGAACGCTTCCGATAATAAATCGGCCCTCCTACGGAAGCACGCTCACGACGTCACGCCAGAATACCCCGGTGATCTACGCACGCGCGTGTTCGGCCCGTCAGCCCGAGATTGCGCGGATGCAGTTGGCAGCGCCGGAGCGGTTCTCGTCGTCGGCTCCGACAAGCACTGTTTGCTCGGCGATACGTCTAGAACGAGGACACTCCCCCATTGCCAGATGGCCTGGGGACACTCAACCGGAGATGGCTGCGCCGTTTTTCCTCCACGAGTGGCTGAAGGATACTTTTGGAGCACGAATGCTGTAGGAGAAATGGACTGAACCTTCTTGTACAGTTGACTCAATTTACTGACGCGCTACTATAACATTATAGACTTGTATTTTATTATTCCTGATCACACGTGCCCATAAGTGGCCCATAAGTGTAAGAATGCCCATAAATAATGAATAAAGCAATTGATAATACAAACATTTTCTTCACATATGAACACATGCGAGTAGAGATATGAAGAAAATTAACATTTTGTCATTGGCCGGGGACAACGTCCCTCATTACAATGCCGTGGCTGTTGGAGGAAACGATGGATGGGTGCAATAAACGAACATGTAAGGAAACTGTAATATATGACATGACCGTTCGTGTTGTATACGGGTTTACGAGGACGAATGATCTCCTTAATTTACCTTAGTTGACAGAAAAGAAGCGTAACGCTTCAGTGCCTCTTGATTGTGCAGGCTGGTTGGCCATATTCAAATTTGAAATTTTCTCGCACGTTATGTAGCCGATGCAGGTCGGTTTACACAGCAAAAGCTCTAATGCAGTTTCAGTCATAGGTGCTGGCACCTGTGTTTATGGGCGCCAACTACGAAAGGGGGGGACTCGCCCCAACCCCTTCCGGAAATTCGCCATGGCTGGAGGTGGTGGGTGGAGCTGGGCTGGCGCCGGCCGGCTCATCTGTGTTTTTTTTTAAACCTAAAGCTTCTTTCATTTCCACACTACTCGCCTCCGTGGTGTGATATCGTTGCGCTACGCAGCACGAGGTAGCGGGTTTGATGCCGTTCTCGGCAGCCGTATTTCAGTGGGGGCAGACTGCGAGAACGCTGTGTGCTGTGCTTTGGGTGCCCCATTAAAGAACTTCAGGTGGTCAGAATTAATCCGGAGTACCCCACTATCGCGTCCCTCTTTGACTGACTGGCACAGTCAGTCATGACGTTAAGCCGCACAATTTAATTTCCACTGGGGAGCGCACACGCGCAAACACACGATACTATATATATAACTTCAGGCTTCAGTGATCCCTACGGCAGAATAGTTCTTCAACGACGTGAGAAATGGACATAAAAGATACGTGTCGCAGCATTATTGCTTCTCTTTCGGTTATACAACGGTGCGGGCTGGTGAAGTAACTTTTCAATCAGTTATATTAGTCAGCGATGGAAACATTGATGGAAAATATGCAAAACTTGCCAAAATGGAGCCCATCCGCACTCACTCGGGCTCAGAATCAGTAGCAGTCAAGCGCTGCCGGTTTCTTTCGAACTCACACTCATAAATATCAGGGCGCTTACTCACAAAAAGCTCTTACGCTAGAATTGTGCGTGAGAGCAGCTTTTAACCAATCCTGACGCTAGACATATCATGCATGAGGGAAGTCGTCCGAGCAATGGCAAATAGGTCTTACGAAATAAAAGCTTTATAAATTGAGCCACAAATCCAGCCTGACTCTTCCGCCACGGTGGCTCACTGGTTTCGGTGATGTGGTACAGCTGAGAACGTAGTCGCGGATCCGAGGTCACTCGGAGTTAAGCTCCCCCGGGCTGACAATGACGTTGCCATAGGACATCGGTGACGTATGCCGAGCGCGCTTTTCTAATTCGTTTTTAATGCGAAAAGCATTTTTAGTATTTTAGGACCAGATTTAGTTACGGTTATCTAGCGATCTAGCTATCCACATATCTCACCGAAAATGTGGGCCGATTCTTAAGGAGGTAGTGCAATATACAAAAATTCACGCAGAAACACCTCTGGAAGTTTTCTAAGTATACGTAAGCATTGTGCCACTTCCTCATGTCCACGCAGCTCGGTATCATTATCAATGTTATGAAATAGACAGACGGAAGGACGGGTTTCCAAATGCTTACGCATTTTAAAGAATGCGGGCTGTTCGCGCGGGTATGTGCTCACTGGGTATGTGCCGTTCTTCAATGAACCTCTCTGAAGCCAACTTGGATAACTGTGTATGTGCCACTAGGTATGCGCGAGCTTCATGGCGGCGCCGCCAGAAGGCGCACCATGTCCAGAGGGAAGCGCGAAAGAGGAACCCGGCTGCAGTGCGTGCCTCACGCATGACGCGTTTCGGCTAATGGCACACTTGGTAGCCACTGTGGAGGCCCAAGTTTTTGCGCAGAACGTGAAATATATATCCTCGAAAAATATTCACCAAAGTTTATGCGATGTGGTTTAGAAAAGAAGAGGAAAGGTTTAACAGCAAACACTTCGTCCTACTTACGCGAGTTGTCTTGAGCAGGTGTCATCAACTGATAGAGTTGGTTGCCCTGTACAGTAAAGTTCTTCCTGCATGGAGGGATTCTTGCGTGTAGCAGCCGCCAGAGTTTAAACGCCACAAAGACACTTGGCGATATACAAATGGGATATCTAGAGCATGTTGCGAGGTCACCGGAGCAGCGCAGCCGGAGAAAGTTCATATTTAGGTCGACTCGCAGCTGCCGCTTCCTGTTGCGGATTTTCGTGTTGTCCAAAATTGGCGCTTCAACGAACGGAAATGTTGAGTACCGTTAAGGTGGAAGCTCGCTGCGCAGCCGAAGAGCATATCTTATTCTTTGGGCAGCTGGGGCAGAAATAATCAAGCATAGCCTCCCCTTTATAGTAACTGGAGACACTGTGCATGTGCAGACATCGTCCCCCCCCCCCCTTTTTTTTTTATAATGCTCGGAGTATGGGCGTTTGCTGCAACTTCAAATGGTAAAGGAAAGCATCGTGTACTGATTCGTTGAGAGTGACGGTTATTTAATAGAGGTTGTTCTGGTTTCGCTCACTAATTAAAGAAGAAGAATACTATAATTGGCTACCAAGAAAACTCCCTATTACACATCATGGTTTGTAAACCAGCACTGTTAAAATACGTGCAAGAAACAACAAGATACAAATGTTAAGAGGGGTCCCACATATAGAGACCTGTAAACGCGTAAATAACAGAATTGAATTCTTGGGTTTTATGTGCCAAAACCATGATTTCTGTATAGGGCCCCCTTCTCTTCCTTGTGTTGTTTGGAAATATTTCGGATGTAATCAACAGTAACATTAGAATGGTTGCTAATGATAGCATTTGGTATACTAATTTGACTGACCAAGAGGATTCCACACAACTTCAGGAAGATCTTGATGAAGTTGAGATATGGAGTAAAAATAATTACATGGTACTAAACAGCAACAAGTGTGTTCACGTCAGCTTTACCAAAAGTGTCGATAGGTTAACGAATCAGCACAGTTTAAACACTCAAGTTTTTAGGAAAGAGGACAAATACAAATATTAGGACTTTACGCTTTCCGAAGAAGGAGCATGGTCTGAATAAACCAACAGTGTTGTTAGCAAGGCAGGAAAAGCCCTTGGCTTTCTGCAAAGAAACCTTAAGCATGTGACTAAAGAAGTTAAACGGACCGCATCTCATGCCTATGTCAGACGTATACTTGAACATGTCTGTCCTGTGTGGGACCCGTTCCACAATGTACATATTGACGTACTTGAGCGTACTCAGTCTACTGCAGCGAGGTTTGTTCTGGGGAAGTATGATCAGTCTGAAAGTTCTCGAGACATGAAGAGAGGCCTTAAGTGGCAATCCTTAAAAGAGCGAAGACGACATCTTAGACTTCAATTACTTTATTCAATTTATAACAAGCAAACAGGAATAAATGCTTCAGATGACCTAAAACCAGTGCATTATCAGTTCTCCCGTTTGGATCACAAAGTTAAAGTTCGGCCATACACCCCAAGGCCGATCTTTTTAAAAATTCCTTTTTCCCCAAAACGATTTCCGAATGGCATTTACTACCACCACATTTGGTTGGCTGCGAGATTGCGGATTCACTTTATGAATTTTTATACCCCCACAATGATGTCAGCAAATGCACTGCGGGTAATGTCTGAGAGAGTGAGAACTAAACTTTTATTTTCTGAAACGGTAATCCAAGTCAGGACCCGGTTCACCCTAGGTGGGAGGATTCCTTATTCCAAGAACCCTCTGGCTTGGGCTGCTTCCTTGGCCCGGACGACGAGACTGCGTTGGTCGTCCAGCTCATCAGAAGAAAGCTTGGCCTCCCACGATCAGTTGTGTTATAGATCTGCGGTGAGTTGGAGCGCTCTTTGTGTGCTTCTATGGGGCTGCATTCTTTGGAGTCGTCTTGGGGAGCTTGTGAGATGGGGTCTGCGAATGTGTCACAATATCCTGGAATAAGTGTGGCAGGGTGTCTGGGACGTCGCAATGGGTGCATGTGTACGAGTACGGCGTAGGATATAGTTGGTGCATGATTATTCCGTGTACGTAGGTGTTCGTCTGTAGGCGGCGAAGGATGACTTCTTCCTCTTGGCTCAGATTATTTTGTGGTGAAAGGTACGTTCTTCTGCTGAGTCGGTGGAATTGTAGAAGCTCGGAGTACTTTAGGGCGATGTCTTCAACGTTGGTGGCCGGCCTGGTGTGGGATGGCAGGAAATCCCGGCTGGTATGGTCGAAGGGCAGCAGCTTGTGCCGCCTCATTTCTTATCATGCCCTGACGGCCTGGAACCCAGTTGATGTGGGTGTCGGGGAGCGGGGCGCGTGCGATGTGATTTCGAAGTATTTTGAGTTCGGTTTCTGGTATGCGTCCTTTTTGATAGTTGCGAGCTGCTGTTTGGGAGTCTGTTAGGATTACTGCTACTTCAGGGCAAGTTGTTATTACCTGAGCGATTGCCGTTTTCTCTGCAGTCTCGCCGGCTCTTGCTCGGATGGCGACAGTTGCGAGTTCTTTGCCTTGGTGATCAGTGACGCTTAGGGCAAAGGCATTTCGTTTAATATACCGGACAGCATCGCTGTATCCCGTATCAGGGTCTCTCGCGTCTTTCTTGCTGAGTGCGCGGATACTGCTTTGCTGACGCTCCTTATGGTAAGTTGGATGCATATTGCGCGGTATACTTGCAACGCTGATACAGTCCCGGATTGCAGGTGGCACTCTTGCTTTCTGGTCTGTGTCTGCAATGTAGCTTTCACTGTAGTTGAGGTAGCGCAATACTGCACGTCCATTGGGTGTGAGCTTGAGCCGCTCTATAGCTGGCTTATTTTATGAACCTCGACAAGCGCTTCCCACGTATTTTGGACGCCAAACTTGAGGTGTTTCTCCGTTGATGCCATGGGTGGGAGGGTCAAGGCTACTTTGATTGCCTTTCGAATGACAACATTTAGTTTCTTGATTTCAGCCGGCTTGAGCGTCAAGTAGGGAGTTCCGTAGGTGACACGGCTATAGTTAGGAGAGCTTGAATTATGCTTAGTCTCTGAAATATTATTTTTTATTATGAGGCAAGCCGTAGCGGGGAGCTCTGGATAATTTCGATCACCAGGGGATTTTCAACGTGCCCCCAATGCGCGGGACAGGGGCGTTGTTACATGTCGTCCCCATCGAAATGCGGCTGCCGCGGCAAGGACTCGATCCCGCGACCTCGTGATTAGCAGCGCAACACCATTGCCGCTAAGCTACCGCGTCGGATCGTAAATAACAAAAGTATGCGACAGCCTGCCTTAAAAGTAGCTAAGGGAAAAGATGACAAGGGAAAATTGAAATGGAGTCGAAGCACAGAAAATACCTTAGAATGATTAAAAGCTAAGATGGATACCTAGGAAGAAAGCAAAAAATCACTTGCCGTTTTTGAACCCGAGGCCTCATTTTCAGCAACACCAAGCCATATTGAGCCATACCGGCATGAGGTGGAAAACTCCACTAATCAGTTTTTGAATTACTGCGTGTTCAAGGTAGTCATTCTTACTCATTCAAGGTAGTCATGTTACTCGGCCTTGCAAAACACTATTGGTCTCGAGCTGCTCCACTGGAGATACGGAGGCTATCGGCGGCGTGACGGGCTTGGTAGCATCACGTGCCAATTAGACAACAAATAGGCAAGTTCTCCCAAACAACAAATAACTTAACAATGAAACGAAAAAACAAGAAAGTGGGAAACTCCTGAGATGAGGGCCCTCGTTCAGGAAAGCGTCTTGTACTAGAATTGTTCGTTGATGAAAATTTCAGTCAGTCGTGACGCTGGACATATGATTAGCGAAGACGGCTGGCCAATGGCAGCGAGCACTTACGAACGAAAAACTTTGTGAATTCGTCCCCAGACTGAATTGGCTGATTTGTCAAAGCTGACAAGCAAGAAGAAAATAAGCGATATTCGAAATTATAACATCGGATATGTTGACGAAGCAGTAAAAAATGGGCCGTAGCATAAAATCAGTAAAATAAAAAAGTAAACTTCGCATTTTAAAGAACAATATGCCCGGAGCCAAAGGTTAGCAGGCTAATGTGATCAGCAATTTCGACGTACTAAAGGCATTGTAAAGGCAGAAGAGAAATTCGGTATGGAAATATACAGTACACTCTCAGTCGAATGTTCAAAATAACGAAGCTAACTAGGCAGATCAAATATATGTGGCTAACAGCGTAACTGTAACCCCAAAAATTTTGCGACGCACGGTTGTGTGACCCGTTGTGTTAGCAGTACTTTTCTATGTGGTACAAAAGTTCAAAAAGACGACGCTTACGATGCAGCTCGCCGTGTAAATGGGACATTTTTATGTGGCAGAAAATTTGAAA